>NW_027017391.1:0-112474 GCF_036013445.1 Caloenas nicobarica
CCGACAGAGCCCGACAGGGCCCGGACAGAGCCGCCCGACAGAGCCCGACAGGGCCCGACAGGGCCCAGTAGAGCCCGACAGAGCCGAGAGGGCCGAAAGAGCCCGACAGAGCCCGACAGAGCCCGACAGAGCCCGACAGGGCCCGACAGAGCCCGACAGGGCCCGACAGAGCCCGACAGAGCCCGACAGGGCCCAGTACAGAGCCCGACAGAGCCCGACAGAGCCCAGTAGAGCCCAGTAGAGCCCGACAGAGCCCGACAGAGCCCGACAGAGCCCGACAGGGCCCGACAGAGCCCGACAGAGCCCGACAGGGCCCGACAGAACCCGACAGGGGCCCAGTAGAGCCCGACAGAGCCTCACGGAGCCCAGTAGAGCCCAGTAGAGCCCGACAGAGCCCGACAGAGCCCGACAGGGCCCGACAGGGCCCGACAGAGCCCGACAGGGCCCGACAGGGCCCGACAGAGCCCGACAGGGCCCGACAGGGCCCGACAGGGCCCGACAGAGCCCGAGAGAGCCCAGTAGAGACCGACAGAGCCCGACAGGGCCCGACAGGGCCCGACAGGGCCCAGTAGAGCCCCGACAGAGCCCGACAGAGCCCAGTAGAGCCCAGTAGAGCCCGACAGAGCCCGACAGAGCCCGACAGGGCCCGACAGGGCCCGACAGAGCCCGACAGGGCCCGACAGGGCCCGACAGGGCCCGACAGGGCCCAGTAGAGCCCGAAAGAGCCCGACAGAGCCCACTAGAGCCCAGTAGAGCCCGACAGGGCCCGACAGGGCCCGACAGGGCCCAGTAGAGCCCGACAGAGCCCGACAGAGCCTGACAGAGCCCGACAGGGCCCGACAGGGCCCGACAGAGCCCGACAGAGCCCGACAGGGCCCAGTAGAGCCCGACAGAGCCCGACAGAGCCCGACAGGGCCCGACAGGGCCCAGTAGAGCCGACAGAGCCCCGACAGAGCCCGACAGAGCCCGACAGGGCCCGACAGGGCCCGACAGAGCCCGACAGGGCCCGACAGAGCCCGACAGAGCCCGACAGGGCCCAGTAGAGCCCGACAGAGCCCGACAGAGCCCGACAGAGCCCGACAGAGCCCAACAGAGCCCAGTAGAGCCCGACAGAGCCCGACAGAGCCCGACAGAGCCCGACAGGGCCCGACAGAGCCCGACAGGGCCCGACAGGGCCCAGTAGAGCCCGACAGAGCCCGACAGAGCCCGACAGAGCCCGACAGAGCCCAGTAGAGCCCGACAGAACCCGACAGAGCCCGACAGAGCCCGACAGGGCCCGACAGGGTCCGACAGGGCCTAGTAGAGAACGACAGAGCCCGACAGAGCCCAGTAGAGCCCAGTAGAGCCCGACAGAGCCCGACAGGGCCCGACAGAGCCCGACAGGGCCCGACAGGGCCCGACAGGGCCCAGTAGAGCCCGACAGAGCCGACAGAGCCCAGTAGAGCCCAGTAGAGCCCGACAGGGCCCGACAGGGCCTGACAGGGCCCTGTCGAGCCCGACAGAGCCCGACAGAGCCTGACAGAGCCCGACAGGGACCGACAGGGCCCGACAGAGCCCGACAGAGCCCGACAGGGCCCAGTAGAGCCCGACAGAGCCCGACAGAGCCCGACAGGGCCCAGTAGAGCCCGACAGAGCCCGACAGAGCCCGACAGAGCCCGACAGAGCCCGACAGGGCCCGACAGAGCCCGACAGAGCCCGACAGGGCCCGACAGAGTCCGACAGGCCCGACAGGGCCCAGTAGAGCCGACAGATTCCGACAGAGCCCGACAGGGCCCGACAGGGCCCGACAGAGCCCGACAGAGCCCGACAGGCCCGACAGGGCCCGACAGAGCCCAGTAGAGCCCGACAGAGCCCGACAGAGCCCGACAGAGCCCGACAGGGCCCGACAGGGCCCAGTAGAGCCCGACAGAGCCCGACAGAGCCCGACAGAGCCCGACCAGGGCCCGACAGATCCCGACAGAGCCCGACAGGGCCCGACAGGGCCCGACAGAGCCCGACAGGGCGCGACAGGGCCCGACAGGGCCCGACAGAGCCCGACAGGGCACGACAGAGCCCGACAGAGCCCGACAGGGCCCGACAGAGCCCGACAGAGCCCGACAGAGCCCGACAGAGCCCAGTAGAGCCCAGTAGAGCCCGACAGAGCCCGACAGGGCCGACAGGGCCCGACAGGGCCCAGTAGAGCCCGACAGAGCCCGACAGAACCCGTCAGAGCCCGACAGAGCCCGACAGAGCCCGACAGAGTCCAACAGGGCCCAGTAGAGCCCGACAGAGCCCGACAGAGCCCGATAGAGCCCGACAGAGCCCGACAGGGCCCGACAGGGCCCAGTAGAGCCCGACAGAGCCCGGAGGGCCCGACAGAGCCCGACAGAGCCCGACAGAGCCCGACAGAGCCCGACAGGGCCCGACAGAGCCCGACAGAGCCCGGACAGGGGCCCGACAGAGCCCGACAGAGCCCGACAGAGCCCGACAGGGCCCGACAGGGCCCAGTAGAGCCCGAGAGAGCCCGACAGAGCCCGACAGAGCCCGACAGGGCCCGACAGAGCCCGACAGAGCCCGACAGAGCCCAGTAGAGCCCGACAGAGCCCGAGAGGGCCCGACAGAGCCCGACAGAGCCCGACAGAGACCAGTAGAGCCCGACAGAGCCCGACAGAGCCCGACAGAGCCCGACAGGGCCCGACAGAGCCCGACAGGGCCCGACAGGGCCCGACAGAGCCCGACAGAGCCCGACAGGGCCCGACAGAGCCCGACAGAGCCCGACAGGGCCCAGTAGAGCCCGACAGGGCCCAGTAGAGCCCGACAGGGCCCAGTAGAGCCCGACAGAGCCCGACAGGGCCCGACAGGGCCCGACAGGGCCCGACAGAGCCCGACAGAGCCCGACAGGGCCCGACAGAGCCCGACAGAGCCCGACAGAGCCCGACAGGGCCAGTAGAGCCCGACAGAGCCCGACAGAGCCCGACAGGGCCCGACAGGGCCCGACAGAGCCCGACAGAGCTCGACAGGGCCCGACAGAGCCAGTAGAGCCCGACAGAGCCCGACAGAGCCCGACAGGGCCCAACAGAGCCCGACAGAGCCCGACAGGGCCCAGTAGAGACCGACAGAGCCCGACAGAGCCCAGTAGAGCCCAGTAGAGCCCGACAGAGCCCGACAGAGCCCGACAGAGCCCGACAGAGCCCGACAGAGACCAGTTGAGCCCGACAGAGCCCGACAGAGCCCGACAGAGCCCGACAGGGCCCGACAGGGCCCAGTAGAGCCCGACAGAGCCCGACAGAGCCCGACAGGCCCAGTAGAGCCCGACAGAGCCCGACAGAGCCCGACAGAGCCCGACAGGGCCCGACAGAGCCCCGACAGGGCCCGACAGAGCCTGACAGAGCCCGAAAGGGCCCAGTAGAGCCCGACAGAGCCCGACAGAGCCCGACAGAGCCCAGTAGAGCCCGACAGAGCCCGAGAGAGCCCGACAGAGCCCGACAGAGCCCGACAGGGCCCGACAGAGCCCGACAGAGCCCGACAGGGCCCGACAGGGCCCGACAGAGCCCGACAGAACCCCGACAGGGCCCGACAGGGCCCGACAGAGCCCGACAGGGCCCGACAGGGCCCAGTAGAGCCCGACAGAGCCCGACAGAGCCTGACAGGGCCCGACAGAGCCCGACAGAGCCGACAGGGCCCGACGGGGCCCAGTAGAGCCCGACAGAGCCTGACAGAGCCCGACAGAGCCCGACAGGGTCCGACAGAGCGCGACAGAGCCCGACAGAGCCCGACAGGGCCCGACAGGGCCAGTAGAGCCCGACAGAGCCCGACAGAGCCCGACAGAACCCGTCAGAGCCCGACAGAGCCCGACAGAGCCCGACAGAGTACGACAGGGCCCAGTAGAGCCCGACAGAGCCCGACAGAGCCCGACAGAGCCCGACAGAGCCCGACAGGGCCCGACAGAGCCCGACAGAGCCCGACAGGGCCGACAGGGCCCAGTAGAGCCCGACAGAGCCGAGAGGGCCCGACAGAGCCCGACAGAGCCCGACAGAGCCCGACAGGGCCCGACAGAGCCCGACAGGGCCCGACAGAGCCCGACAGAGCCCGACAGGGCCCAGTAGAGCCCGACAGAGCCCGACAGAGCCCAGTAGAGCCCAGTAGAGCCCGACAGAGCCCGACAGAGCCCGACAGAGCCCGACAGGGCCCGACAGAGCCCGACAGAGCCCGACAGGGCCCGACAGAACCCGACAGGGCCCAGTAGAGCCCGGACAGAGCCTCACGGAGCCCAGTAGAGCCCAGTAGAGCCCGACAGGGCCCGACAGAGCCTGACAGAGCCCGACAGGGCCCGACAGGGCCGACAGAGCCCGACAGAGCCCGACAGGCCCAGTAGAGCCCGACAGAGCCCGACAGAGCCCGACAGGGCCCAGTAGAGCCCGACAGAGCCCGACAGAGCCCGACAGAGCCCGACAGGCCCGACAGGGCCCGACAGAGCCTGACAGGGCCCGACAGGGCCCGACAGAGCCCGACAGAGCCCGACAGAGCCCGACAGGGCCCAGTAGAGCCCGACAGAGCCCGAGAGAGCCCGACAGGGCCCGACAGGGCCCGACAGAGCCCGACAGAGCCCGACAGGGCCCGACAGAGCCCAGTAGAGCCCCGACAGAGCCCGACAGAGCCCGACAGGGCCCGACAGGCCCGACAGGGCCCAGTAGAGCCCGACAGAGCCCGACAGAGCCCGACAGAGCCCGACAGGGCCCGACAGAGCCCGACAGAGCCCGACAGGGCCCGACAGGGCCCGACAGAGCCCGACAGGGCCCGACAGGGCCCCACAGAGCCCGACAGAGCCCGACAGGGCACGACAGAGCCCGACAGAGCCCGACAGAACCCGACAGAGCCCGACAGAGCCCAGTAGAGCCCAGTAGAGCCCGACAGAGCCCGACAGAGCCCGACAGAGCCCGACAGGGCCCGACAGGGCCCGACAGGGCCCAGTAGAGCCGACAGAGCCCGACAGAACCCGTCAGAGCCCGACAGAGCCCGACAGAGCCCGACAGAGCCCGACAGAGTCCGACAGGGCCCAGTAGAGCCCGACAGAGCCCGACAGAGCCCGACAGAGCCCGACAGGGCCCGACAGAGCCCGACAGAGCCCGACAGGGTCCGACAGGGCCCAGTAGAGCCCGACAGAGCCCGAGAGGGCCCGACAGAGCCCGACAGAGCCCGACAGAGCCCGACAGAGCCCGACAGGACCCGACAGGGCTCGACAGAGCCCGACAGGGCCCAGTAGAGCCCGACAGAGCCCGACAGAGCCGGACAGAACCCGACAGGGCCCAGTAGAGCCCGACAGAGCCCGACAGAGCCCGACAGAGCCCGACAGAGCCCAGTAGAGCCCAGTAGAGCCCGACAGAGCCCGACAGAGCCCGACAGGGCCCGACAGGGCCCGACAGAGCCCGACAGGGCCCGACAGGGCCCGACAGGGCCGACAGGGCCCAGTAGAGCCCGAAAGAGCCCGACAGAGCCCACTAGAGCCCAGTAGAGCCCGACAGGGCCCGACAGGGCCGACAGGGCCCAGTAGAGCCCGACAGAGCCCGACAGAGCCTGACAGAGCCCGACAGGGCCCGACAGGGCCCGACAGAGCCCGACAGAGCCCGACAGGGCCCAGTAGAGCCCGACAGAGCCCGACAGAGCCCGACAGGGCCCGACAGGGCCCAGTAGAGCCCCGACAGAGCCCGACAGAGCCCGACAGAGCCCCGACAGGGCCCGACAGGGCCCGACAGAGCCCGACAGGGCCCGACAGAGCCCGACAGAGCCCGACAGGGCCCAGTAGAGCCCGACAGAGCCCGACAGAGCCCGACAGAGCCCGACAGAGCCCAACAGAGCCCAGTAGAGCCCGACAGAGCCCGACAGAGCCCGACAGAGCCCGACAGGGCCCGACAGAGCCCGACAGGGCCCGACAGGGCCCAGTAGAGCCCGACAGAGCCCGACAGAGCCCGACAGAGCCCGACAGAGCCCAGTAGAGCCCGACAGAACCCGACAGAGCCCGACAGAGCCCGACAGGGCCCGACAGGGTCCGACAGGGCCTAGTAGAGAACGACAGAGCCCGACAGAGCCCAGTAGAGCCCAGTAGAGCCCGACAGAGCCGACAGGGCCCGACAGAGCCCGACAGGGCCCGACAGGGCCCGACAGGGCCCAGTAGAGCCCGACAGAGCCCGACAGAGCCCAGTAGAGACCAGTAGAGCCCGACAGGGCCCGACAGGGCCTGACAGGGCCCTGTCGAGCCCTACAGAGCCCGACAGAGCCTGACAGAGCCCGACAGGGACCGACAGGGCCCGACAGAGCCCGACAGAGCCCGACAGGGCCCAGTAGAGCCCGACAGAGCCCGACAGAGCCCGACAGGGCCCAGTAGAGCCCGACAGAGCCCCGACAGAGCCCGACAGAGCCCGACAGAGCCCGACAGGGCCCGACAGAGCCCGACAGAGCCCGACAGGGCCCGACAGAGTCCGACAGGGCCCGACAGGGCCCAGTAGAGCCCGACAGATTCCGACAGAGCCCGACAGGGCCCGACAGGGCCCGACAGAGCCCGACAGAGCCCGACAGGGCCGACAGGGCCCGACAGAGCCCAGTAGAGCCCGACAGAGCCCGACAGAGCCCGACAGAGCCCGACAGGGCCCGACAGGGCCCAGTAGAGCCCGACAGAGCCCGACAGAGCCCGACAGAGCCCGACAGGGCCCGACAGATCCCGACAGAGCCCGACAGGGCCCGACAGGGCCCGACAGAGCCCGACAGGGCGCGACAGGGCCCGACAGGGCCCGACAGAGCCCGACAGGGCACGACAGAGCCCGACAGAGCCCGACAGGGCCCGACAGAGCCCGACAGAGCCCGACAGAGCCCGACAGAGCCAGTAGAGCCCAGTAGAGCCCGACAGAGCCCGACAGGGCCCGACAGGGCCCGACAGGGCCCAGTAGAGCCCGACAGAGCCCGACAGAACCCGTCAGAGCCCGACAGAGCCCGACAGAGCCCGACAGAGTCCAACAGGGCCCAGTAGAGCCCGACAGAGCCCGACAGAGCCCGATAGAGCCCGACAGAGCCCGACAGGGCCCGACAGGGCCCAGTAGAGCCCGACAGAGCCCGAGAGGGCCCGACAGAGCCCGACAGAGCCCGACAGAGCCCGACAGAGCCCGACAGGGCCCGACAGAGCCCGACAGAGCCCCGACAGGGCCCGACAGAGCCCGACAGAGCCCGACAGAGCCCGACAGGGCCCGACAGGGCCCAGTAGAGCCCGAGAGAGCCCGACAGAGCCCGACAGAGCCCGACAGGGCCCGACAGAGCCCGACAGAGCCCGACAGAGCCCAGTAGAGCCCGACAGAGCCCGAAGAGGCCCGACAGAGCCCGGACAGAGCCCGACAGAGACCAGTAGAGCCCGACAGAGCCCGACAGAGCCCGACAGAGCCCGACAGGGCCCGACAGAGCCCGACAGGGCCCCGACAGGGCCCGACAGAGCCCGACAGAGCCCGACAGGGCCCGACAGAGCCCGACAGAGCCCGACAGGGCCCAGTAGAGCCCGACAGGGCCCAGTAGAGCCCGACAGGGCCCAGTAGAGCCCGACAGAAGCCCCGACAGGGCCCGACAGGGCCCGACAGAGCCCGACAGAGCCCGACAGGGCCCGACAGAGCCCGACAGAGCCCGACAGGGCCCAGTAGAGCCCGGACAGAGCCCGACAGAGCCCGACAGGGCCCGACAGGGCCCGACAGAGCCCGACAGAGCTCGACAGGGCCCGACAGAGCCCAGTAGAGCCCGACAGAGCCCGACAGAGCCCGACAGGGCCCAACAGAGCCCGACAGAGCCCGACAGGGCCCAGTAGAGACCGACAGAGCCGACAGAGCCCAGTAGAGCCCAGTAGAGCCCCGACAGAGCCCGACAGAGCCCGACAGAGCCCGACAGAGACCAGTTGAGCCCGACAGAGCCCGACAGAGCCCGACAGAGCCCGACAGGGCCCGACAGGGCCCAGTAGAGCCCGACAGAGCCCGACAGAGCCCGACAGGGCCCAGTAGAGCCCGACAGAGCCCGACAGAGCCCGACAGAGCCCGACAGGGCCCGACAGAGCCCGACAGGGCCCGACAGAGCCTGACAGAGCCCGAAAGGGCCCAGTAGAGCCCGACAGAGCCCGACAGAGCCCGACAGAGCCCAGTAGAGCCCGACAGAGCCCGAGAGAGCCCGACAGAGCCCGACAGAGCCCGACAGGGCCCGACAGAGCCCGACAGAGCCCGACAGGGCCCGACAGGGCCCGACAGAGCCCGACAGAACCCGACAGGGCCCGACAGGGCCCGACAGAGCCCGACAGGGCCCGACAGGGCCCAGTAGAGGCCCGACAGAGCCCGACAGAGCCTGACAGGCCCGACAGAGCCCGACAGAGCCCGACAGGGCCCGACGGGGCCCAGTAGAGCCCGACAGAGCCTGACAGAGCCCGACAGAGCCCGACAGGGTCCGACAGAGCGCGACAGAGCCCGACAGAGCCCGACAGGGCCCGACAGGGCCAGTAGAGCCCGACAGAGCCCGACAGAGCCCGACAGAACCCGTCAGAGCCCGACAGAGCCCGACAGAGCCCGACAGAGTACGACAGGGCCCAGTAGAGCCCGACAGAGCCCGACAGAGCCCGACAGAGCCCGACAGAGCCCGACAGGGCCCGACAGAGCCCGACAGAGCCCGACAGGGCCCGACAGGGCCCAGTAGAGCCCGACAGAGCCGAGAGGGCCCGACAGAGCCCGACAGAGCCCGACAGAGCCCGACAGGGCCCGACAGATCCCGACAGGGCCCGACAGAGCCCGACAGAGCCCGACAGGGCCCAGTAGAGCCGACAGAGCCCGACAGAGCCCAGTAGAGCCCAGTAGAGCCCGACAGAGCCCGACAGAGCCCGACAGAGCCCGACAGGGCCCGACAGAGCCCGACAGAGCCCGACAGGGCCCGACAGAACCCGACAGGGCCCAGTAGAGCCCGACAGAGCCTCACGGAGCCCAGTAGAGCCCAGTAGAGCCCGACAGGGCCCGGACAGAGCCTGACAGAGCCCGACAGGGCCCGACAGGGCCCGACAGAGCCCGACAGAGCCCGACAGAGCCCAGTAGAGCCGACAGAGCCCGACAGAGCCCGACAGGGCCCAGTAGAGCCCGACAGAGCCCGACAGAGCCCGACAGAGCCCGACAGGGCCCGACAGGGCCCGACAGAGCCCGACAGGGCCCGACAGGGCCCGACAGAGCCCGACAGAGCCCGACAGAGGCCGACAGGGCCCAGTAGAGCCCGACAGAGCCCGAGAGAGCCCGACAGGGCCCGACAGGGCCCGACAGAGCCCGACAGAGCCCGACAGGGCCCGACAGAGCCCAGTAGAGCCCGACAGAGCCCGACAGAGCCCGACAGGGCCCGACAGGCCCGACAGGGCCCAGTAGAGCCCGACAGAGCCCGACAGAGCCCGACAGAGCCCGACAGGGCCCGACAGAGCCCGACAGAGCCCGACAGGGCCCGACAGGGCCCGACAGAGCCCGACAGGGCCCGACAGGGCCCCACAGAGCCCGACAGAGCCCGACAGGGCACGACAGAGCCCGACAGAGCCCGACAGAACCCGACAGAGCCCGACAGAGCCCAGTAGAGGCCCAGTAGAGCCCGACAGAGCCCGACAGAGCCCGACAGAGCCCGACAGGGCCCGACAGGGCCCGACAGGGCCCAGTAGAGCCCGACAGAGCCCGACAGAACCCGTCAGAGCCCGACAGAGCCCGACAGAGCCCGACAGAGCCCGACAGAGTCCGACAGGGCCCAGTAGAGCCCGACAGAGCCCGACAGAGCCCGACAGAGCCCGACAGGGCCCGACAGAGCCCGACAGAGCCCGACAGGGTCCGACAGGGCCCAGTAGAGCCCGACAGAGCCCGAGAGGGCCCGACAGAGCCCGACAGAGCCCGACAGAGCCCGACAGAGCCCGACAGGACCCCGACAGGGCTCGACAGAGCCCGACAGGGCCCAGTAGAGCCCGACAGAGCCCGACAGAGCCGGACAGAACCCGACAGGGCCCAGTAGAGCCCGACAGAGCCCGACAGAGCCCGACAGAGCCCGACAGGGCCCGACAGGGCCCGACAGAGCCCGACAGAACCCGACAGCGCCCGACAGGGCCCAGTAGAGCCCGAAAGGGCCCGACAGATCCCGACAGAGCCCGACAGGGCCCGACAGAGCCCGACAGAGCCCGACAGAGCCCAGTAGAGCCCGACAGAGCCCGACAGAGCCCGACAGAGCCCCGACAGAGCCCGACAGGGCCCGACAGAGCCCGACAGGGCCCGACAGGGCCCGACAGAGCCCGACAGGGCCCGACAGAGCCCGACAGAGCCCGACAGAGCCCGACAGGGCCCGACAGAGCCCGACAGAGCCCGACAGGGCCCAGTAGAGCCCGACAGAGCCCGACAGAGCCCGACAGAGACCAGTAGAGCCCGACAGAGCCCGACAGAGCCCGACAGAGCCCGACAGGGCCCGACAGAGCCCGACAGGGCCCGACAGGGCCCGACAGAGCCCGACAGAGCCCGACAGAGCCCGACAGAGCCCGACAGGGCCCGACAGAGCCCAGTAGAGCCCGACAGAGCCCGAGAGGGCCCGACAGAGCCCGACAGAGCCCGACAGAGACCAGTAGAGCCCGACAGAGCCCGACAGGGCCCGACAGAGCCCGACAGAGCCCGACAGGGCCCGACAGAGCCCGACAGAGCCCGACAGAGCCCGACAGGGCCCGACAGGGCCCAGTAGAGCCCGAGAGAGCCCGACAGAGCCCGACAGAGCCCGACAGGGCCCGACAGAGCCCGACAGAGCCCGACAGAGCCCAGTAGAGCCCGACAGAGCCCGAGAGGGCCCGACAGAGCCCGACAGAGCCCGACAGAGACCAGTAGAGCCCGACAGAGCCCGACAGAGCCCGACAGAGCCCGACAGGGCCCGACAGAGCCCGACAGGGCCCGACAGGGCCCGACAGAGCCCGACAGAGCCCGACAGAGCCCGACAGGGCCCGACAGAGCCCGACAGAGCCCGACAGGGCCCAGTAGAGCCCGACAGGGCCCAGTAGAGCCCGACAGGGCCCAGTAGAGCCCGACAGAGCCCGACAGGGCCCGACAGGGCCCGACAGGGCCCGACAGAGCCCGACAGAGCCCGACAGGGCCCGACAGAGCCCGACAGAGCCCGACAGAGCCCGACAGGGCCCAGTAGAGCCCGACAGAGCCCGACAGAGCCCGACAGGGCCCGACAGGGCCCGACAGAGCCCGACAGAGCTCGACAGGCCCGACAGAGCCCAGTAGAGCCCGACAGAGCCCGACAGAGCCCGACAGGGCCCAACAGAGCCCGACAGAGCCCGACAGGGCCCAGTAGAGACCGACAGAGCCCGACAGAGCCCAGTAGAGCCCAGTAGAGCCCGACAGAGCCCGACAGAGCCCGACAGAGCCCGACAGAGACCAGTTGAGCCCGACAGAGCCCGACAGAGCCCGACAGAGCCCGACAGGGCCCGACAGGGCCCAGTAGAGCCCGACAGAGCCCGACAGAGCCCGACAGGGCCCAGTAGAGCCCGACAGAGCCCGACAGAGCCCGACAGAGCCCGACAGGGCCCGACAGAGCCCGACAGGGCCCGACAGAGCCTGACAGAGCCCGAAAGGGCCCAGTAGAGCCCGACAGAGCCCGACAGAGCCCGACAGAGCCCAGTAGAGCCCGACAGAGCCCGAGAGAGCCCGACAGAGCCCGACAGAGCCCGACAGGGCCCGACAGAGCCCGACAGAGCCCGACAGGGCCCGACAGGGCCCGACAGAGCCCGACAGAACCCGACAGGGCCCGACAGGGCCCGACAGAGCCCGACAGGGCCCGACAGGGCCCAGTAGAGCCCGACAGAGCCCGACAGAGCCTGATAGGGCCCGACAGAGCCCGACAGAGCCCGACAGGGCCCGACGGGGCCCAGTAGAGGCCGACAGAGCCTGACAGAGCCCGACAGAGCCCGACAGGGTCCGACAGAGCGCGACAGAGCCCGACAGAGCCCGACAGGGCCCGACAGGGCCAGTAGAGCCCGACAGAGCCCGACAGAGCCCGACAGAACCCGTCAGAGCCCGACAGAGCCCGACAGAGCCCGACAGAGTCCGACAGGGCCCAGTAGAGCCCGACAGAGCCCGACAGAGCCCGACAGAGCCCGACAGAGCCCGACAGGGCCCGACAGAGCCCGACAGAGCCCGACAGGGCCCGACAGGGCCCAGTAGAGCCCGACAGAGCCGAGAGGGCCCGACAGAGCCCGACAGAGCCCGACAGAGCCCGACAGGGCCCGACAGAGCCCGACAGGGCCCGCGAAGAGCCCGACAGAGCCCGACAGGGCCCAGTAGAGCCCGACAGAGCCCGACAGAGCCCAGTAGAGCCCAGTAGAGCCCGACAGAGCCCGACAGAGCCCGACAGGGCCCGACAGAGCCCGACAGAGCCCGACAGGGCCCGACAGAACCCGACAGGGCCCAGTAGAGCCCGACAGAGCCTCACGGAGCCCAGTAGAGCTCAGTAGAGCCCGACAGGGCCCGACAGAGCCTGACAGAGCCCGACAGGGCCCGACAGGGCCCGACAGAGCCCGACAGAGCCCGACAGAGCCCAGTAGAGCCCGACAGAGCCCGACAGAGCCCGACAGGGCCCAGTAGAGCCCGACAGAGCCCGACAGAGCCCGACAGAGCCCGACAGGGCCCGACAGGGCCCGACAGTGCCCGACAGGGCCCGACAGGGCCCGACAGAGCCCGACAGAGCCCGACAGAGCCCGACAGGGCCCAGTAGAGCCCGACAGACCCCGAGAGAGCCCGACAGGGCCCGACAGGGCCCGACAGAGCCCGACAGGGCCCGACAGAGCCCGACAGGGCCCGACAGAGCCCAGTAGAGCCCGACAGAGCCCGACCAGTAGAGCCCGACAGAGCCCGACAGAGCCCGACAGGGCCGACAGGCCCGACAGGGCCCAGTAGAGCCCGACAGAGCCCGACAGAGCCCGACAGAGCCCGACAGGGCCCGACAGAGCCCGACAGAGCCCGACAGGGCCCGACAGGGCCCGACAGAGCCCGACAGGGCCCGACAGGGCCCCACAGAGCCCGACAGAGCCCGACAGGGCACGACAGAGCCCGACAGAGCCCGACAGAACCCGACAGAGCCCGACAGAGCCCAGTAGAGCCCAGTAGAGCCCGACAGAGCCCGACAGAGCCCGACAGAGCCCAACAGAGCCCGACAGAGCCCGACAGAGTCCGACAGGGCCCAGTAGAGCCCGACAGAGCCCGACAGAGTCCGACAGGGCCCAGTAGAGCCCGACAGAGCCCGACAGAACCCGTCAGAGCCCGACAGAGCCCGACAGAGCCCGACAGAGCCCGACAGAGTCCGACAGGGCCCAGTAGAGCCCGACAGAGCCCGACAGAGCCCGACAGAGCCCGACAGGGCCCGACAGAGCCCGACAGAGCCCGACAGGGTCCGACAGGGCCCAGTAGAGCCCGACAGAGCCCGAGAGGGCCCGACAGAGCCCGACAGAGCCCGACAGAGCCCGACAGAGCCCGACAGGACCCGACAGGGCTCGACAGAGCCCGACAGGGCCCAGTAGAGCCCGACAGAGCCCGACAGAGCCGGACAGAACCCGACAGGGCCCAGTAGAGCCCGACAGAGCCCGACAGAGCCCGACAGAGCCCGACAGGGCCCGACAGGGCCCGACAGAGCCCGACAGAACCCGACAGCGCCCGACAGGGCCCAGTAGAGCCCGACAGGGCCCGACAGATCCCGACAGAGCCCGACAGGGCCCGACAGAGCCCGACAGAGCCCGACAGAGCCCAGTAGAGCCCGACAGAGCCCGACAGAGCCCGACAGAGCCCGACAGAGCCCGACAGGGCCCGACAGAGCCCGACAGGGCCCGACAGGGCCCGACAGAGCCCGACAGGGCCCGACAGAGCCCGACAGAGCCCGACAGGGCCCGACAGAGCCCGACAGAGCCCGACAGGGCCCAGTAGAGCCCGACAGAGCCCGACAGAGCCCGACAGAGACCAGTAGAGCCCGACAGAGCCCGACAGAGCCCGACAGAGCCCGACAGGGACCGACAGAGCCCGACAGGGCCCGACAGGGCCCGACAGAGCCCGACAGAGCCCGACAGAGCCCGACAGAGCCCGACAGGGCCCGACAGGGCCCGACAGGGCCCGACAGAGCCCAACAGAGCCCGACAGGGCCCGACAGGGCCCGACAGAGCCCGACAGGGCCCATTAGAGCCCGACAGAGCCCGACAGAGCCCGACAGAGCCCGACAGAACCCGACAGAGCCCGACAGAGTCCAGTAGAGCCCGACAGAGCCCGACAGAGCCCGACAGAGCCCGACAGGGCCCGACAGGGCCCGACAGGGCCCAGTAGAGCCCGACAGAGCCCGACAGAGCCCGACAGAGCCCGACAGGGCCCGACAGAGCCCAGAAGAGCCCGACAGAGCCCGACAGAGCCCGACAGAGCCCGAAAGAACCCGACAGAGCCCGACAGAGCCCGACAGGGCCCGACAGAGCCCGACAGGGCACGACAGAGCCCGACAGGGCCCAGTAGAGCCCGACAGAGCCCGACAGAGCCCGACAGAGCCCGACAGAACCCGACAGAGCCCGACAGAGTCCAGTAGAGCCCGACAGAGCCCGACAGAGCCCGACAGAGCCCGACAGGGCCCGACAGGGCCCGACAGGGCCCAGTAGAGCCCGACAGAGCCCGACAGAGCCCGACAGAGCCCGACAGGGCCCGACAGAGCCCAGAAGAGCCCGACAGAGCCCGACAGAGCCCGACAGGGCCCAGTAGAGCCCGACAGAGCCCGACAGAACCCGTCAGAGCCCGACAGAGCCCGACAGAGCCCGACAGAGCCCGACAGAGTCCGACAGGGCCCAGTAGAGCCCGACAGAGCCCGACAGAGCCCGACAGAGCCCGACAGGGCCCGACAGAGCCCGACAGAGCCCGACAGGGTCCGACAGGGCCCAGTAGAGCCCGACAGAGCCCGAGAGGGCCCGACAGAGCCCGACAGAGCCCGACAGAGCCCGACAGGGCCCGACAGGGCCCGACAGAGCCCGACAGGGCCCAGTAGAGCCCGACAGAGCCCGACAGAGCCCGACAGAACCCGACAGGGCCCAGTAGAGCCCGACAGAGCCCGACAGAGCCCGACAGAGCCCGACAGGGCCCGACAGGGCCCGACAGAGCCCGACAGAACCCGACAGCGCCCGACAGGGCCCAGTAGAGCCCGACAGGGCCCGACAGATCCCGACAGAGCCCGACAGGGCCCGACAGAGCCCGACAGAGCCCGACAGAGCCCAGTAGAGCCCGACAGAGCCAGACAGAGCCCGACAGAGCCCGACAGAGCCCGACAGGGCCCGACAGGGTCCGACAGGGCCTAGTAGAGAACGACAGAGCCCGACAGAGCCCAGTAGAGCCCAGTAGAGCCCGACAGAGCCCGACAGAGCCCGACAGAGCCCGACAGGGCCCGACAGAGCCCGACAGGGCCCAGTAGAGCCCGACAGAGCCCGACAGAGCCCAGTAGAGACCAGTAGAGCCCGACAGGGCCCGACAGGGCCTGACAGGGCCCTGTCGAGCCCTACAGAGCCCGACAGAGCCTGACAGAGCCCGACAGGGACCGACAGGGCCCGACAGAGCCCGACAGAGCCCGACAGGGCCCAGTAGAGCCCGACAGAGCCCGACAGAGCCCGACAGGGCCCAGTAGAGCCCGACAGAGCCCGACAGAGCCCGACAGAGCCCGACAGAGCCCGACAGGGCCCGACAGAGCCCGACAGAGCCCGACAGGGCCCGACAGAGTCCGACAGGGCCCGACAGGGCCCAGTAGAGCCCGACAGATTCCGACAGAGCCCGACAGGGCCCGACAGGGCCCGACAGAGCCCGACAGAGCCCGACAGGGCCCGACAGGGCCCGACAGAGCCCAGTAGAGCCCGACAGAGCCCGACAGAGCCCGACAGAGCCCGACAGGGCCCGACAGGGCCCAGTAGAGCCCGACAGAGCCCGACAGAGCCCGACAGAGCCCGACAGGGCCCGACAGATCCCGACAGAGCCCGACAGGGCCCGACAGGGCCCGACAGAGCCCGACAGGGCGCGACAGGGCCCGACAGGGCCCGACAGAGCCCGACAGGGCACGACAGAGCCCGACAGAGCCCGACAGGGCCCGACAGAGCCCGACAGAGCCCGACAGAGCCCAGTAGAGCCCAGTAGAGCCCGACAGAGCCCGACAGGGCCCGACAGGGCCCGACAGGGCCCAGTAGAGCCCGACAGAGCCCGACAGAACCCGTCAGAGCCCGACAGAGCCCGACAGAGCCCGACAGAGTCCAACAGGGCCCAGTAGAGCCCGACAGAGCCCGACAGAGCCCGACAGAGCCCGACAGAGCCCGACAGGGCCCGACAGGGCCCAGTAGAGCCCGACAGAGCCCGAGAGGGCCCGACAGGGCCCGACAGAGCCCGACAGAGCCCGACAGGGCCCGACAGGGCCCGACAGAGCCCGACAGAGCCCGACAGGGCCCGACAGGGCCCGACAGAGCCCGACAGGGCCCAGTAGAGCCCGACAGAGCCCGACAGAGCCCGACAGAACCCGACAGGGCCCAGTAGAGCCCGACAGAGCCCGACAGAGCCCGACAGAGCCCGACAGGGCCCGACAGGGCCCGACAGAGCCCGACAGAACCCGACAGCGCCCGACAGGGCCCAGTAGAGCCCGACAGGGCCCGACAGATCCCGACAGAGCCCGACAGGGCCCGACAGAGCCCGACAGAGCCCGACAGAGCCCAGAAGAGCCCGACAGAGCCCGACAGAGCCCGACAGAGCCCGACAGAGCCCGACAGGGCCCGACAGGGTCCGACAGGGCCTAGTAGAGAACGACAGAGCCCGACAGAGCCCAGTAGAGCCCAGTAGAGCCCGACAGAGCCCGACAGAGCCCGACAGAGCCCGACAGGGCCCGACAGAGCCCGACAGGGCCCGACAGGGCCCGACAGGTCCCAGTAGAGCCCGACAGAGCCCGACAGAGCCCAGTAGAGACCAGTAGAGCCCGACAGGGCCCGACAGGGCCTGACAGGGCCCTGTCGAGCCCGACAGAGCCCGACAGAGCCTGACAGAGCCCGACAGGGACCGACAGGGCCCGACAGAGCCCGACAGAGCCCGACAGGGCCCAGTAGAGCCCGACAGAGCCCGACAGAGCCCGACAGGGCCCAGTAGAGCCCGACAGAGCCCGACAGAGCCCGACAGAGCCCGACAGGGCCCGACAGAGCCCGACAGAGCCCGACAGGGCCCGACAGAGTCCGACAGGGCCCGACAGGGCCCAGTAGAGCCCGACAGATTCCGACAGAGCCCGACAGGGCCCGACAGGGCCCGACAGAGCCCGACAGAGCCCGACAGGGCCCGACAGGGCCCGACAGGGCCCAGTAGAGCCCGACAGAGCCCGACAGAGCCCGACAGAGCCCGACAGGGCCCGACAGATCCCGACAGAGCCCGACAGGGCCCGACAGGGCCCGACAGAGCCCGACAGGGCGCGACAGGGCCCGACAGGGCCCGACAGAGCCCGACAGGGCACGACAGAGCCCGACAGAGCCCGACAGGGCCCGACAGAGCCCGACAGAGCCCGACAGAGCCCCTTAGAGCCCAGTAGAGCCCGACAGAGCCCGACAGGGCCCGACAGGGCCCGACAGGGCCCAGTAGAGCCCGACAGAGCCCGACAGAACCCGTCAGAGCCCGACAGAGCCCGACAGAGCCCGACAGAGTCCAACAGGGCCCAGTAGAGCCCGACAGAGCCCGACAGAGCCCGACAGAGCCCGACAGGGCCCGACAGGGCCCAGTAGAGCCCGACAGAGCCCGAGAGGGCCCGACAGAGCCCGACAGAGCCCGACAGAGCCCGACAGGGCCCGACAGAGCCCGACAGAGCCCGACAGAGCCCGACAGGGCCCGACAGAGCCCGACAGAGCCCGACAGAGCCCGACAGGGCCCAGTAGAGCCCGAGAGAGCCCGACAGAGCCCGACAGAGCCCGACAGGGCCCGACAGAGCCCGACAGAGCCCGACAGAGCCCAGTAGAGCCCGACAGAGCCCGAGAGGGCCCGACAGAGCCCGAGAGAGCCCGACAGAGACCAGTAGAGCCCGACAGAGCCCGACAGAGCCCGACAGAGCCCGACAGGGCCCGACAGAGCCCGACAGGGCCCGACAGGGCCCGACAGAGCCCGACAGAGCCCGACAGGCCCGACAGAGCCCGACAGAGCCCGACAGAGCCCGACAGGGCCCGACAGAGCCCGACAGAGCCCGACAGGGCCCAGTAGAGCCCGACAGGGCCCAGTAGAGCCCGACAGGGCCCAGTAGAGCCCGACAGAGCCCGACAGGGCCCGACAGGGCCCGACAGGGCCCGACAGAGCCCGACAGAGCCCGACAGGGCCCGACAGAGCCCGACAGAGCCCGACAGAGCCCGACAGGGCCCAGTAGAGCCCGACAGAGCCCGACAGAGCCCGACAGGGCCCGACAGGGCCCGACAGAGCCCGACAGAGCTCGACAGGGCCCGACAGAGCCCAGTAGAGCCCGACAGAGCCCGACAGAGCCCGACAGGGCCCAACAGAGCCCGACAGAGCCCGACAGGGCCCAGTAGAGACCGACAGAGCCCGACAGAGCCCAGTAGAGCCCAGTAGAGCCCGACAGAGCCCGACAGAGCCCGACAGAGACCAGTTGAGCCCGACAGAGCCCGACAGAGCCCGACAGAGCCCGACAGAGCCCGACAGAGACCAGTTGAGCCCGACAGAGCCCGACAGAGCCCGACAGAGCCCGACAGAGCCCGACAGGGCCCAGTAGAGCCCGACAGAGCCCGACAGAGCCCGACAGAGCCCGACAGGGCCCGACAGAGCCCGACAGAGCCCGACAGAGCCCGACAGGGCCCGACAGAGCCTGACAGAGCCCGACAGGGCCCAGTAGAGCCCGACAGAGCCCGACAGAGCCCGACAGAGCCCAGTAGAGCCCGACAGAGCCCGAGAGAGCCCGACAGAGCCCGACAGAGCCCGACAGGGCCCGACAGAGCCCGACAGAGCCCGACAGGGCCCGACAGGGCCCGACAGAGCCCGACAGAGCCCGACAGGGCCCGACAGGGCCCGACAGAGCCCGACAGGGCCCGACAGGGCCCAGTAGAGCCCGACAGAGCCCGACAGAGCCTGACAGGGCCCGACAGAGCCCGACAGAGCCCGACAGGGCCCGACGGGGCCCAGTAGAGCCCGACAGAGCCTGACAGAGCCCGACAGAGCCCGACAGGGTCCGACAGAGCCCGACAGAGCCCGACAGAGCCCGACAGGGCCCGACAGGGCCAGTAGAGCCCGACAGAGCCCGACAGAGCCCGACAGAACCCGTCAGAGCCCGAGAGAGCCCGACAGAGCCCGACAGAGTACGACAGGGCCCAGTAGAGCCCGACAGAGCCCGACAGAGCCCGACAGAGCCCGACAGAGCCCGACAGGGCCCGACAGAGCCCGACAGAGCCCGACAGGGCCCGACAGGGCCCAGTAGAGCCCGACAGAGCCGAGAGGGGCCGACAGAGCCCGACAGAGCCCGACAGAGCCCGACAGGGCCCGACAGGGCCCGACAGGGCCCGACAGAGCCCGACAGAGCCCGACAGGGCCCAGTAGAGCCCGACAGAGCCCGACAGAGCCCAGTAGAGCCCAGTAGAGCCCGACAGAGCCCGACAGAGCCCGACAGAGCCCGACAGGGCCCGACAGAGCCCGACAGAGCCCGACAGGGCCCGACAGAACCCGACAGGGCCCAGTAGAGCCCGACAGAGCCTCACGGAGCCCAGTAGAGCCCAGTAGAGCCCGACAGGGCCCGACAGAGCCTGACAGAGCCCGACAGGGCCCGACAGGGCCCGACAGAGCCCGACAGAGCCCGACAGGGCCCAGTAGAGCCCGACAGAGCCCGACAGAGCCCGACAGGGCCCAGTAGAGCCCGACAGAGCCTGACAGAGCCCGACAGAGCCCGACAGGGCCCGACAGGGCCCGACAGAGGCCGACAGGGCCCGACAGGGCCCGACAGAGCCCGACAGAGCCCGACAGAGCCCGACAGGGCCCAGTAGAGCCCGACAGAGCCCGAGAGAGCCCGACAGGGCCCGACAGGGCCCGACAGAGCCCGACAGAGCCCGACAGGGCCCGACAGAGCCCAGTAGAGCCCGACAGAGCCCGACAGAGCCCGACAGGGCCCGACAGGCCCGACAGGGCCCAGTAGAGCCCGACAGGCCCGACAGAGCCCGACAGAGCCCGACAGAGCCCGACAGGGCCCGACAGAGCCCGACAGAGCCCGACAGGGCCCAGTAGAGCCCGACAGGGCCCAGTAGAGCCCGACAGGGCCCAGTAGAGCCCGACAGAGCCCGACAGGGCCCGACAGGGCCCGACAGGGCCCGACAGAGCCCGACAGAGCCCGACAGGGCCCGACAGAGCCCGACAGAGCCCGACAGAGCCCGACAGGGCCCAGTAGAGCCCGACAGAGCCCGACAGAGCCCGACAGGGCCCGACAGGGCCCGACAGAGCCCGACAGGGCCCAGTAGAGACCGACAGAGCCCGACAGAGCCCAGTAGAGCCCAGTAGAGCCCGACAGAGCCCGACAGAGCCCGACAGAGCCCGACAGAGACCAGTTGAGCCCGACAGAGCCCGACAGAGCCCGACAGAGCCCGACAGGGCCCGACAGGGCCCAGTAGAGCCCGACAGAGCCCGACAGAGCCCGACAGGGCCCAGTAGAGCCCGACAGAGCCCGACAGAGCCCGACAGAGCCCGACAGGGCCCGACAGAGCCCGACAGGGCCCGACAGAGCCTGACAGAGCCCGAAAGGGCCCAGTAGAGCCCGACAGAGCCCGACAGAGCCCGACAGAGCCCAGTAGAGCCCGACAGAGCCCGAGAGAGCCCGACAGAGCCCGACAGAGCCCGACAGGGCCCGACAGAGCCCGACAGAGCCCGACAGGGCCCGACAGGGCCCGACAGAGCCTGACAGAACCCGACAGGGCCCGACAGGGCCCGACAGAGCCCGACAGGGCCCGACAGGGCCCAGTAGAGCCCGACAGAGCCCGACAGAGCCTGACAGGGCCCGACAGAGCCCGACAGAGCCCGACAGGGCCCGACGGGGCCCAGTAGAGCCCGACAGAGCCTGACAGAGCCCGACAGAGCCCGACAGGGTCCGACAGAGCGCGACAGAGCCCGACAGAGCCCGACAGGGCCCGACAGGGCCAGTAGAGCCCGACAGAGCCCGACAGAGCCCGACAGAACCCGTCAGAGCCCGACAGAGCCCGACAGAGCCCGACAGAGTACGACAGGGCCCAGTAGAGCCCGACAGAGCCCGACAGAGCCCGACAGAGCCCGACAGAGCCCGACAGGGCCCGACAGAGCCCGACAGAGCCCGACAGGGCCCGACAGGGCCCAGTAGAGCCCGACAGAGCCGAGAGGGCCCGACAGAGCCCGACAGAGCCCGACAGAGCCCGACAGGGCCCGACAGAGCCCGACAGGGCCCGACAGAGCCCGACAGAGCCCGACAGGGCCCAGTAGAGCCCGACAGAGCCCGACAGAGCCCAGTAGAGCCCAGTAGAGCCCGACAGAGCCCGACAGAGCCCGACAGAGCCCGACAGGGCCCGACAGAGCCCGACAGAGCCCGACAGGGCCCGACAGAACCCGACAGGGCCCAGTAGAGCCCGACAGAGCCTCACGGAGCCCAGTAGAGCCCAGTAGAGCCCGACAGGGCCCGACAGAGCCTGACAGAGCCCGACAGGGCCCGACAGGGCCCGACAGAGCCCGACAGAGCCCGACAGAGCCCAGTAGAGCCCGACAGAGCCCGACAGAGCCCGACAGGGCCCTTTAGAGCCCGACAGAGCCCGACAGAGCCCGACAGAGCCCGACAGGGCCCGACAGGGCCCGACAGAGCCCGACAGGGCCCAGTAGAGCCCGACAGAGCCCGACAGAGCCCGACAGAGCCCGACAGGGCCCGACAGGGCCCGACAGAGCCCGACAGGGCCCGACAGGGCCCCACAGAGCCCGACAGAGCCCGACAGGGCACGACAGAGCCCGACAGAGCCCGACAGAACCCGACAGAGCCCGACAGAGCCCAGTAGAGCCCAGTAGAGCCCGACAGAGCCCGACAGAGCCCGACAGAGCCCGACAGGGCCCGACAGGGCCCGACAGAGCCCGACAGAGCCCAGTAGAGCCCGACAGAGCCCGACAGAGCCCGACAGAGCCCGACAGAGCCCGACAGGGCCCGACAGGGCCCGACAGAGCCCGACAGAACCCGACAGCGCCCGACAGGGCCCAGTAGAGCCCGACAGGGCCCGACAGATCCCGACAGAGCCCGACAGGGCCCGACAGAGCCCGACAGAGCCCGACAGAGCCCAGTAGAGCCCGACAGAGCCCGACAGAGCCCGACAGAGCCCGACAGAGCCCGACAGAGTCCGACAGGGCCCGACAGAGCCCGACAGGGCCCGACAGGGCCCGACAGAGCCCGACAGGGCCCGACAGAGCCCGACAGAGCCTGACAGAGCCCGACAGGGCCCGACAGAGCCCGACAGAGCCCGACAGGGCCCAGTAGAGCCCGACAGAGCCCGACAGAGCCCGACAGAGACCAGTAGAGCCCGACAGAGCCCGACAGAGCCCGACAGAGCCCGACAGGGCCCGACAGAGCCCGACAGGGCCCGACAGGGCCCGACAGAGCCCGACAGAGCCCGACAGAGCCCGACAGAGCCCGACAGGGCCCGACAGGGCCCGACAGAGCCCGACAGGGCCCGACAGAGCCCAACAGAGCCCGACAGGGCCCGACAGGGCCCGACAGAGCCCGACAGGGCCCGACAGGGCCCGACAGAGCCCGACAGGGCCCATTAGAGCCCGACAGAGCCCGACAGAGCCCGACAGAGCCCGACAGAACCCGACAGAGCCCGACAGAGTCCAGTAGAGCCCGACAGAGCCCGACAGAGCCCGACAGAGCCCGACAGGGCCCGACAGGGCCCGACAGGGCCCAGTAGAGCCCGACAGAGCCCGACAGAGCCCGACAGAGCCCGACAGGGCCCGACAGAGCCCAGAAGAGCCCGACAGAGCCCGACAGAGCCCGACAGAGCCCGAAAGAACCCGACAGAGCCCGACAGAGCCCGACAGGGCCCGACAGAGCCCGACAGGGCACGACAGAGCCCGACAGGGCCCAGTAGAGCCCGACAGAGCCCGACAGAGCCCGACAGAGCCCGACAGAACCCGACAGAGCCCGACAGAGTCCAGTAGAGCCCGACAGAGCCCGACAGAGCCCGACAGAGCCCGACAGGGCCCGACAGGGCCCGACAGGGCCCAGTAGAGCCCGACAGAGCCCGACAGAGCCCGACAGAGCCCGACAGGGCCCGACAGAGCCCAGAAGAGCCCGACAGAGCCCGACAGAGCCCGACAGAACCCGTCAGAGCCCGACAGAGCCCGACAGAGCCCGACAGAGCCCGACAGAGTCCGACAGGGCCCAGTAGAGCCCGACAGAGCCCGACAGAGCCCGACAGAGCCCGACAGGGCCCGACAGAGCCCGACAGAGCCCGACAGGGTCCGACAGGGCCCAGTAGAGCCCGACAGAGCCCGAGAGGGCCCGACAGAGCCCGACAGAGCCCGACAGAGCCCGACAAAGCCCGACAGGGCCCGACAGAGCCCGACAGGGCCCAGTAGAGCCCGACAGAGCCCGACAGAGCCCGACAGAACCCGACAGGGCCCAGTAGAGCCCGACAGAGCCCGACAGAGCCCGACAGAGCCCGACAGGGCCCGACAGGGCCCGACAGAGCCCGACAGAACCCGACAGCGCCCGACAGGGCCCAGTAGAGCCCGACAGGGCCCGACAGATCCCGACAGAGCCCGACAGGGCCCGACAGAGCCCGACAGAGCCCGACAGAGCCCAGTAGAGCCCGACAGAGCCCGACAGAGCCCGACAGAGCCCGACAGGGCCCGACAGGGTCCGACAGGGCCTAGTAGAGAACGACAGAGCCCGACAGAGCCCAGTAGAGCCCAGTAGAGCCCGACAGGGCCCGACAGGGCCTGACAGGGCCCTGTCGAGCCCTACAGAGCCCGACAGAGCCTGACAGAGCCCGACAGAGCCCGACAGAGCCCGACAGAGCCCAGTAGAGCCCGACAGAGCCCGACAGAGCCCGACAGAGCCCGACAGGGCCCGACAGGGCCCGACAGGGCCCAGTAGAGCCCGACAGAGCCCGACAGAGCCCAGTAGAGACCAGTAGAGCCCGACAGGGCCCGACAGGGCCTGACAGGGCCCTGTCGAGCCCTACAGAGCCCGACAGAGCCTGACAGAGCCCGACAGGGACCGACAGGGCCCGACAGAGCCCGACAGAGCCCGACAGGGCCCAGTAGAGCCCGACAGAGCCCGACAGAGCCCGACAGGGCCCAGTAGAGCCCGACAGAGCCCGACAGAGCCCGACAGAGCCCGACAGAGCCCGACAGGGCCCGACAGAGCCCGACAGAGCCCGACAGGGCCCGACAGAGTCCGACAGGGCCCGACAGGGCCCAGTAGAGCCCGACAGATTCCGACAGAGCCCGACAGGACCCGACAGGGCCCGACAGAGCCCGACAGAGCCCGACAGGGCCCGACAGGGCCCGACAGAGCCCAGTAGAGCCCGACAGAGCCCGACAGAGCCCGACAGAGCCCGACAGGGCCCGACAGGGCCCAGTAGAGCCCGACAGAGCCCGACAGAGCCCGACAGAGCCCGACAGGGCCCGACAGATCCCGACAGAGCCCGACAGGGCCCGACAGGGCCCGACAGAGCCCGACAGGGCGCGACAGGGCCCGACAGGGCCCGACAGAGCCCGACAGGGCACGACAGAGCCCGACAGAGCCCGACAGGGCCCGACAGAGCCCGACAGAGCCCGACAGAGCCCGACAGAGCCCAGTAGAGCCCAGTAGAGCCCGACAGAGCCCGACAGGGCCCGACAGGGCCCGACAGGGCCCAGTAGAGCCCGACAGAGCCCGACAGAACCCGTCAGAGCCCGACAGAGCCCGACAGAGCCCGACAGAGTCCAACAGGGCCCAGTAGAGCCCGACAGAGCCCGACAGAGCCCGACAGAGCCCGACAGAGCCCGACAGGGCCCGACAGGGCCCAGTAGAGCCCGACAGAGCCCGAGAGGGCCCGACAGAGCCCGACAGAGCCCGACAGAGCCCGACAGGGCCCGACAGGACCCGACAGAGCCCGACAGAGCCCGACAGGGCCCAGTAGAGCCCGACAGAGCCCGACAGAGCCCGACAGAACCCGACAGGGCCCAGTAGAGCCCGACAGAGCCCGACAGAGCCCGACAGAGCCCGACAGGGCCCGACAGGGCCCGACAGAGCCCGACAGAACCCGACAGCGCCCGACAGGGCCCAGTAGAGCCCGACAGGGCCCGACAGATCCCGACAGAGCCCGACAGGGCCCGACAGATCCCGACAGAGCCCGACAGAGCCCAGTAGAGCCCGACAGAGCCCGACAGAGCCCGACAGAGCCCGACAGGGCCCGACAGAGCCCGACAGGGCCCGACAGGGCCCGACAGAGCCCGACAGGGCCCGACAGAGCCCGACAGAGCCCGACAGAGCCCGACAGGGCCCAGTAGAGCCCGACAGAGCCCGACAGAGCCCGACAGAGACCAGTAGAGCCCGACAGAGCCCGACAGAGCCCGACAGAGCCCGACAGGGCCCGACAGGGCCCGACAGAGCCCGACAGAGCCCGACAGGGCCCGACAGGGCCCGACAGAGACCGACAGGGCCCGACAGAGCCCAACAGAGCCCGACAGGGCCCGACAGGGCCCGACAGAGCCCGACAGGGCCCGACAGGGCCCGAGAGAGCCCGACAGGGCCCAGTAGAGCCCGACAGAGCCCGACAGAGCCCGACAGAGCCCGACAGAACCCGACAGAGCCCGACAGAGTCCAGTAGAGCCCGACAGAGCCCGACAGAGCCCGACAGAGCCCGACAGGGCCCGACAGGGCCCGACAGGGCCCAGTAGAGCCCGACAGAGCCCGACAGAGCCCGACAGAGCCCGACAGGGCCCGACAGAGCCCAGAAGAGCCCGACAGAGCCCGACAGAGCCCGACAGAGCCCGACAGAACCCGACAGAGCCCGACAGAGCCCGACAGGGCCCGACAGAGCCCGACAGGGCACGACAGAGCCCGACAGAGCCCGACAGAACCCGACAGAGCCCGACAGAGCCCGACAGAGCCCAGTAGAGCCCAGTAGAGCCCGACAGAGCCCGACAGAGTCCAGTAGAGCCCGACAGAGCCCGACAGAGCCCGACAGAGCCCGACAGGGCCCGACAGGGCCCGACAGGGCCCAGTAGAGCCCGACAGAGCCCGACAGAGCCCGACAGAGCCCGACAGGGCCCGACAGAGCCCAGAAGAGCCCGACAGAGCCCGACAGAGCCCGACAGGGCCCAGTAGAGCCCGACAGAGCCCGACAGAACCCGTCAGAGCCCGACAGAGCCCGACAGAGTCCGACAGGGCCCAGTAGAGCCCGACAGAGCCCGACAGAGCCCGACAGAGCCCGACAGGGCCCGACAGAGCCCGACAGAGCCCGACAGGGTCCGACAGGGCCCAGTAGAGCCCGACAGAGCCCGAGAGGGCCCGACAGAGCCCGACAGAGCCCGACAGAGCCCGACAGGGCCCGACAGGGCCCGACAGAGCCCGACAGGGCCCAGTAGAGCCCGACAGAGCCCGACAGAGCCCGACAGAACCCGACAGGGCCCAGTAGAGCCCGACAGAGCCCGACAGAGCCCGACAGAGCCCGACAGGGCCCGACAGGGCCCGACAGAGCCCGACAGAACCCGACAGCGCCCGACAGGGCCCAGTAGAGCCCGACAGGGCCCGACAGATCCCGACAGAGCCCGACAGGGCCCGACAGAGCCCGACAGAGCCCGACAGAGCCCAGTAGAGCCCGACAGAGCCCGACAGAGCCCGACAGAGCCCGACAGGGCCCGACAGGGCCCGACAGAGCCCGACAGGGCCCGACGGAGCCCGACAGAGCCCGACAGGGCCCAGTAGAGCCCGACAGAGCCCGACAGAGCCCGACAGAGCCCGACAGAGACCAGTAGAGCCCGACAGAGCCCGACAGAGCCCGACAGAGCCCGACAGGGCCCGACAGAGCCCGACAGGGCCCGACAGGGCCCGACAGAGCCCGACAGAGCCCGACAGAGCCCGACAGGGCCCGACAGGGCCCGACAGAGCCCGACAGGGCCCGACAGAGCCCAACAGAGCCCGACAGGGCCCGACAGGGCCCGACAGAGCCCGACAGGGCCCGACAGGGCCCGACAGAGCCCGACAGGGCCCAGTAGAGCCCGACAGAGCCCAACAGAGCCCGACAGAGCCCGACAGAACCCGACAGAGCCCGACAGAGTCCAGTAGAGCCCGACAGAGCCCGACAGAGCCCGACAGAGCCCGACAGGGCCCGACAGGGCCCGACAGAGCCCGACAGAGCCCGACAGAGCCCGACAGGGCCCGACAGAGCCCGACAGAGCCCGACAGAACCCGACAGAGCCCGACAGAGCCCGACAGGGCCCGACAGAGCCCGACAGAGCCCGACAGGGCCCAGTAGAGCCCGACAGAGCCCGACAGAGCCCGACAGAGCCCGACAGAGCCCGACAGGGCCCGACAGGGCCCGACAGGGCCCAGTAGAGCCCGACAGAGCCCGACAGAGCCCGACAGAGCCCGACAGGGCCCGACAGAGCCCAGAAGAGCCCGACAGAGCCCGACAGAGCCCGACAGGGCCCAGTAGAGCCCGACAGAGCCCGACAGAACCCGTCAGAGCCCGACAGAGGCCGACAGAGCCCGACAGAGCCCGACAGAGCCCGACAGAGCCCGACAGGGCCCGACAGAGCCCAGAAGAGCCCGACAGAGCCCGACAGAGCCCGACAGGGCCCAGTAGAGCCCGACAGAGCCCGACAGAACCCGTCAGAGCCCGACAGAGGCCGACAGAGCCCGACAGAGGCCGACAGAGCCCGACAGAGCCCGACAGAGCCCGACAGAGCCCGACAGAGCCCGACAGGGCCCGACAGAGCCCGACAGAGCCCGACAGGGTCCGACAGGGCCCGACAGGGCCCGACAGAGCCCGACAGGGCCCAGTAGAGCCCGACAGAGCCCGACAGAGCCCGACAGAACCCGACAGGGCCCAGTAGAGCCCGACAGAGCCCGACAGAGCCCGACAGAGCCCGACAGGGCCCGACAGAGCCCAGAAGAGCCCGACAGAGCCCGACAGAGCCCGACAGGGCCCAGTAGAGCCCGACAGAGCCCGACAGAACCCGTCAGAGCCCGACAGAGCCCGACAGAGCCCGACAGAGCCCGACAGAGTCCGACAGGGCCCAGTAGAGCCCGACAGAGCCCGACAGAGCCCGACAGAGCCCGACAGGGCCCGACAGAGCCCGACAGAGCCCGACAGGGTCCGACAGGGCCCAGTAGAGCCCGACAGAGCCCGAGAGGGCCCGACAGAGCCCGACAGAGCCCGACAGAGCCCGACAGGGCCCGACAGGGCCCGACAGAGCCCGACAGGGCCCAGTAGAGCCCGACAGAGCCCGACAGAGCCCGACAGAACCCGACAGGGCCCAGTAGAGCCCGACAGAGCCCGACAGAGCCCGACAGAGCCCGACAGGGCCCGACAGGGCCCGACAGAGCCCGACAGAACCCGACAGCGCCCGACAGGGCCCAGTAGAGCCCGACAGGGCCCGACAGATCCCGACAGAGCCCGACAGGGCCCGACAGAGCCCGACAGAGCCCGACAGAGCCCAGTAGAGCCCGACAGAGCCCGACAGAGCCCGACAGAGCCCGACAGGGCCCGACAGGGCCCGACAGAGCCCGACAGGGCCCGACAGAGCCCGACAGGGCCCGACAGAGCCCGACAGAGCCCGACAGGGCCCAGTAGAGCCCGACAGAGCCCGACAGAGCCCGACAGAGCCCGACAGAGACCAGTAGAGCCCGACAGAGCCCGATAGAGCCCGACAGAGCCCGACAGGGCCCGACAGAGCCCGACAGGGCCCGACAGGGCCCGACAGAGCCCGACAGAGCCCGACAGAGCCCGACAGGGCCCGACAGGGCCCGACAGAGCCCGACAGGGCCCGACAGAGCCCAACAGAGCCCGACAGGGCCCGACAGGGCCCGACAGAGCCCGACAGGGCCCGACAGGGCCCGACAGAGCCCGACAGGGCCCAGTAGAGCCCGACAGAGCCCAACAGAGCCCGACAGAGCCCGACAGAACCCGACAGAGCCCGACAGAGTCCAGTAGAGCCCGACACAGCCCGACAGAGCCCGACAGAGCCCGACAGGGCCCGACAGGGCCCGACAGAGCCCGACAGGGCCCGACAGAGCCCGACAGAGCCCGATAGAACCCGACAGAGCCCGACAGAGCCCGACAGGGCCCGACAGAGCCCGACAGAGCCCGACAGGGCCCAGTAGAGCCCGACAGAGCCCGACAGAGCCCGACAGAGCCCGACAGAACCCGACAGAGCCCGACAGAGACCAGTTGAGCCCGACAGAGCCCGACAGAGCCCGACAGAGCCCGACAGGGCCCGACAGGGCCCGACAGAGCCCGACAGGGCCCGACAGAGCCCGACAGAGCCCGACAGGGCCCAGTAGAGCCCGACAGAGCCCGACAGAGCCCGACAGGGCCCGACAGGGCCCGACAGAGCCCGACAGAGCCCGACAGGGCCCGACAGAGCCCAGTAGAGCCCGACAGAGCCCGACAGAGCCCGACAGAGCCCAGTAGAGCCCGACAGAGCCCGACAGAGCCCGACAGGGCTCGACAGGGCCCGACAGGGCCCAGTAGAGCCCGACAGAGCCCGACAGAGCCCGACAGAGCCCGACAGGGCCCGACAGAGCCCGACAGAGCCCGACAGGGCCCGACAGGGCGCGACAGAGCCCGACAGAGCCCGACAGGGCACGACAGAGCCCGACAGAGCCCGACAGAACCCGACAGAGCCCGACAGAGCCCAGTAGAGCCCAGTAGAGCCCGACAGAGCCCGACAGAGCCCGACAGAGCCCAGTAGAGCCCAGTAGAGCCCGACAGAGCCCGACAGAGCCCGACAGAGCCCGACAGGGCCCGACAGAGCCCGACAGGGCCCGACAGGGCCCGACAGAGCCCGACAGGGCCCGACAGAGCCCGACAGAGCCCGACAGAGCCCGACAGGGCCCGACAGAGCCCGACAGAGCCCGACAGAGACCAGTAGAGCCCGACAGAGCCCGACAGAGCCCGACAGGGCCCGACAGGGCCCGACAGAGCCCGACAGAGCCCGACAGAGCCCGACAGAGCCCGACAGGGCCCGACAGAGCCCGACAGGGCCCGACAGAGCCCAACAGAGCCCGACAGGGCCCGACAGGGCCCGACAGAGCCCGACAGGGCCCGACAGGGCCCGACAGAGCCCGACAGGGCCCAGTAGAGCCCGACAGAGCCCGACAGAGCCCGACAGAGCCCGACAGAACCCGACAGAGCCCGACAGAGTCCAGTAGAGCCCGACAGAGCCCGACAGAGCCCGACAGAGCCCGACAGGGCCCGACAGAGCCCGACAGGGCCCAGTAGAGCCCGACAGAGCCCGACAGAGTCCGACAGAACCCGACAGAGCCCGACAGAGCCCGACAGGGCCCGACAGAGCCCGACAGGGCACGACAGAGCCCGACAGAGCCCGACAGAACCCGACAGAGCCCGACAGAGCCCGACAGAGCCCAGTAGAGCCCAGTAGAGCCCGACAGAGCCCGACAGAGTCCAGTAGAGCCCGACAGAGCCCGACAGAGCCCGACAGAGCCCGACAGGGCCCGACAGGGCCCGACAGGGCCCAGTAGAGCCCGACAGAGCCCGACAGAGCCCGACAGAGCCCGACAGGGCCCGACAGAGCCCAGAAGAGCCCGACAGAGCCCGACAGAGCCCGACAGGGCCCAGTAGAGCCCGACAGAGCCCGACAGAACCCGTCAGAGCCCGACAGAGGCCGACAGAGCCCGACAGAGCCCGACAGAGCCCGACAGAGCCCGACAGGGCCCGACAGAGCCCAGAAGAGCCCGACAGAGCCCGACAGAGCCCGACAGGGCCCAGTAGAGCCCGACAGAGCCCGACAGAACCCGTCAGAGCCCGACAGAGGCCGACAGAGCCCGACAGAGGCCGACAGAGCCCGACAGAGCCCGACAGAGCCCGACAGAGCCCGACAGAGCCCGACAGGGCCCGACAGAGCCCGACAGAGCCCGACAGGGTCCGACAGGGCCCGACAGGGCCCGACAGAGCCCGACAGGGCCCAGTAGAGCCCGACAGAGCCCGACAGAGCCCGACAGAACCCGACAGGGCCCAGTAGAGCCCGACAGAGCCCGACAGAGCCCGACAGGGCCCGACAGGGCCCGACAGAGCCCGACAGAACCCGACAGCGCCCGACAGGGCCCAGTAGAGCCCGACAGGGCCCGACAGATCCCGACAGAGCCCGACAGGGCCCGACAGAGCCCGACAGAGCCCGACAGAGCCCGACAGAGCCCGACAGGGCCCGACAGAGCCCGACAGGGCCCGACAGGGCCCGACAGAGCCCGACAGGGCCCGACAGAGCCCGACAGAGCCCGACAGAGCCCGACAGGGCCCGACAGAGCCCGACAGAGCCCGACAGAGACCAGTAGAGCCCGACAGAGCCCGACAGAGCCCGACAGAGCCCGACAGGGCCCGACAGAGCCCGACAGGGCCCGACAGGGCCCGACAGAGCCCGACAGAGCCCGACAGAGCCCGACAGAGCCCGACAGGGCCCGACAGGGCCCGACAGAGCCCGACAGGGCCCGACAGAGCCCAACAGAGCCCGACAGGGCCCGACAGGGCCCGACAGAGCCCGACAGGGCCCGACAGGGCCCGACAGAGCCCGACAGGGCCCAGTAGAGCCCGACAGAGCCCGACAGAGCCCGACAGAGCCCGACAGAACCCGACAGAGCCCGACAGAGTCCAGTAGAGCCCGACAGAGCCCGACAGAGCCCGACAGAGCCCGACAGGGCCCGACAGGGCCCGACAGGGCCCAGTAGAGCCCGACAGAGCCCGACAGAGCCCGACAGAACCCGACAGAGCCCGACAGAGCCCGACAGGGCCCGACAGAGCCCGACAGGGCACGACAGAGCCCGACAGAGCCCGACAGAACCCGACAGAGCCCGACAGAGCCCGACAGAGCCCAGTAGAGCCCAGTAGAGCCCGACAGAGCCCGACAGAGCCCAGTAGAGCCCGACAGAGCCCGACAGAGCCCGACAGAGCCCGACAGGGCCCGACAGGGCCCGACAGGGCCCAGTAGAGCCCGACAGAGCCCGACAGAGCCCGACAGAGCCCGACAGGGCCCGACAGAGCCCAGAAGAGCCCGACAGAGCCCGACAGAGCCCGACAGGGCCCAGTAGAGCCCGACAGAGCCCGACAGAACCCGTCAGAGCCCGACAGAGGCCGACAGAGCCCGACAGAGCCCGACAGAGTCCGACAGGGCCCAGTAGAGCCCGACAGAGCCCGACAGAGCCCGACAGAGCCCGACAGGGCCCGACAGAGCCCGACAGAGCCCGACAGGGTCCGACAGGGCCCGACAGGGCCCGACAGAGCCCGACAGGGCCCAGTAGAGCCCGACAGAGCCCGACAGAGCCCGACAGAACCCGACAGGGCCCAGTAGAGCCCGACAGAGCCCGACAGAGCCCGACAGGGCCCGACAGGGCCCGACAGAGCCCGACAGAAACCGACAGCGCCCGACAGGGCCCAGTAGAGCCCGACAGGGCCCGACAGATCCCGACAGAGCCCGACAGGGCCCGACAGAGCCCGACAGAGCCCGACAGAGCCCAGTAGAACCCGACAGAGCCCGACAGAGCCCGACAGAGCCCGACAGAGCCCGACAGAGCCCGACAGGGCCCGACAGGGCCCGACAGAGCCCGACAGGGCCCGACAGAGCCCGACAGAGCCCGACAGGGCCCAGTAGAGCCCGACAGAGCCCGACAGAGCCCGACAGAGCCCGACAGAGACCAGTAGAGCCCGACAGAGCCCGACAGAGCCCGACAGAGCCCGACAGGGCCCGACAGAGCCCGACAGGGCCCGACAGGGCCCGACAGAGCCCGACAGAGCCCGACAGAGCCCGACAGGGCCCGACAGGGCCTGACAGAACCCGACAGGGCCCGACAGAGCCCAACAGAGCCCGACAGGGCCCGACAGGGCCCGACAGAGCCCGACAGGGCCCGACAGGGCCCGACAGAGCCCGACAGGGCCCAGTAGAGCCCGACAGAGCCCGACAGAGCCCGACAGAGCCCGACAGAACCCGACAGAGCCCGACAGAGTCCAGTAGAGCCCGACAGAGCCCGACAGAGCCCGACAGAGCCCGACAGGGCCCGACAGGGCCCGACAGGGCCCAGTAGAGCCCGACAGAGCCCGACAGAGCCCGACAGAGCCCGACAGGGCCCGACAGAGCCCAGAAGAGCCCGACAGAGCCCGACAGAGCCCGACAGAGCCCGACAGAACCCGACAGAGCCCGACAGAGCCCGACAGGGCCCGACAGAGCCCGACAGAGCCCGACAGGGCCCAGTAGAGACCGACAGAGCCCGACAGAGCCCAGTAGAGCCCAGTAGAGCCCGACAGATCCCGACAGAGCCCGACAGAGCCCGACAGAACCCGACAGAGCCCGACAGAGACCAGTTGAGCCCGACAGAGCCCGACAGAGCCCGACAGAGCCCGACAGGGCCCGACAGGGCCCGACAGAGCCCGACAGGGCCCGACAGAGCCCGACAGAGCCCGACAGGGCCCAGTAGAGCCCGACAGAGCCCGACAGAGCCCGACAGGGCCCGACAGGGCCCGACAGAGCCCGACAGAGCCCGACAGGGCCCGACAGAGCCCAGTAGAGCCCGACAGAGCCCGACAGAGCCCGACAGGGCCCGACAGAGCCCGACAGGGCTCGACAGGGCCCGACAGGGCCCAGTAGAGCCCGACAGAGCCCGACAGAGCCCGACAGAGCCCGACAGGGCCCGACAGAGCCCGACAGAGCCCGACAGGGCCCGACAGGGCCCGACAGAGCCCGACAGGGCCCGACAGGGCCCGACAGAGCCCGACAGAGCCCGACAGGGCACGACAGAGCCCGACAGAGCCCGACAGAACCCGACAGAGCCCGACAGAGCCCAGTAGAGCCCAGTAGAGCCCGACAGAGCCCGACAGAGCCCGACAGGGCCCAGTAGAGCCCGACAGGGCCCAGTAGAGCCCGACAGGGCCCGACAGGGCCCGACAGGGCCCGACAGAGCCCGACAGAGCCCGACAGGGCCCGACAGAGCCCGACAGGGCCCGACAGAGCCCGACAGAGCCCGACAGAGCCCGACAGGGCCCAGTAGAGCCCGACAGAGCCCGACAGAGCCCGACAGGGCCCGACAGGGCCCGACAGAGCCCGACAGAGCTCGACAGGGCCCGACAGAGCCCAGTAGAGCCCGACAGAGCCCGACAGAGCCCGACAGGGCCCGACAGAGCCCGACAGAGCCCGACAGGGCCCAGTAGAGACCGACAGAGCCCGACAGAGCCCAGTAGAGCCCAGTAGAGCCCGACAGAGCCCGACAGAGCCCGACAGAGCCCGACAGAGCCCGACAGAGACCAGTTGAGCCCGACAGAGCCCGACAGAGCCCGACAGAGCCCGACAGGGCCCGACAGGGCCCAGTAGAGGCCGACAGAGCCCGACAGAGCCCGACAGGGCCCAGTAGAGCCCGACAGAGCCCGACAGAGCCCGACAGGGCCCGACAGAGCCCGACAGAGCCCGACAGGGCCCGACAGGGCCCGACAGAGCCCAGTAGAGCCCGACAGAGGCCGACAGAGCCCGACAGAGCCCGACAGGGCCCAGTAGAGCCCAGTAGAGCCCGACAGAGCCCAGTAGAGCCCGACAGAGCCCGACAGAGCCCGACAGGGCCCGACAGGGCCCGACAGAGCCCGACAGAGCCCGACAGGGCCCGACAGAGCCCGACAGAGCCCGACAGGGCCCAGTAGAGCCCGACAGAGCCCGACAGAGCCCGACAGAGCCCAGTAGAGCCCGACAGAGCCCGAGAGAGCCCGACAGAGCCCGACAGAGCCCGACAGGGCCCGACAGAGCCCGACAGAGCCCGACAGGGCCCGACAGGGCCCGACAGAGCCCGACAGAGCCCGACAGGGCCCGACAGGGCCCGACAGAGCCCGACAGGGCCCGACAGGGCCCAGTAGAGCCCGACAGAGCCCGACAGAGCCCGACAGGGACCGACAGAGCCCGACAGAGCCCGACAGGCCCCGACGGGGCCCAGTAGAGCCCGACAGAGCCTGACAGAGCCCGACAGGGCCCGACAGGGCCCGACAGGGCCCGACAGAGCCCGACAGGGCCCGACAGGGCCCGACAGAGCCCGACAGAGCCCGACAGGGCCCAGTAGAGCCCGACAGAGCCCGACAGAGCCCGACAGGGCCCGACAGGGCCCGACAGAGCCCGACAGGGCCCGACAGAGCCCAGTAGAGCCCGACAGAGCCCGACAGAGCCCGACAGGGCCCGACAGAGCCCGACAGGGCCCAGTAGAGCCCGACAGAGCCCGACAGAGCCCGACAGGGCCCGACAGAGCCCGACAGAGCCCGACAGAGCCCGACAGAGCCCGACAGAGCCCGACAGGGCCCGACAGAGCCCGACAGAGCCCGACAGGGCACGACAGAGCCCGACAGAGCCCGACAGAACCCGACAGAGCCCGACAGAGCCCAGTAGAGCCCAGTAGAGCCCGACAGAGCCCGACAGAGCCCGACAGAGCCCGACAGGGCCCGACAGAGCCCGACAGGGCCCGACAGGGCCCGACAGAGCCCGACAGAGCCCGACAGAGCCCGACAGGGCCCGACAGGGCCCGACAGAGCCCGACAGGGCCCGACAGAGCCCAACAGAGCCCGACAGGGCCCGACAGGGCCCGACAGAGCCCGACAGGGCCCGACAGGGCCCGACAGAGCCCGACAGGGCCCAGTAGAGCCCGACAGAGCCCGACAGAGCCCGACAGAGCCCGACAGAACCCGACAGAGCCCGACAGAGTCCAGTAGAGCCCGACAGAGCCCGACAGAGCCCGACAGAGCCCGACAGGGCCCGACAGGGCCCGACAGAGCCCGACAGAGCCCGACAGGGCCCGACAGAGCCCGACAGAGCCCGACAGAACCCGACAGAGCCCGACAGAGCCCGACAGGGCCCGACAGAGCCCGACAGAGCCCGACAGGGCCCAGTAGAGACCGACAGAGCCCGACAGAGCCCAGTAGAGCCCAGTAGAGCCCGACAGAGCCCGACAGAGCCCGACAGAGCCCGACAGAACCCGACAGAGCCCGACAGAGACCAGTTGAGCCCGACAGAGCCCGACAGAGCCCGACAGAGCCCGACAGGGCCCGACAGGGCCCGACAGAGCCCGACAGGGCCCGACAGAGCCCGACAGAGCCCGACAGGGCCCAGTAGAGCCCGACAGAGCCCGACAGAGCCCGACAGGGCCCGACAGGGCCCGACAGAGCCCGACAGAGCCCGACAGGGCCCGACAGAGCCCAGTAGAGCCCGACAGAGCCCGACAGAGCCCGACAGAGCCCAGTAGAGCCCGACAGAGCCCGACAGAGCCCGACAGGGCTCGACAGGGCCCGACAGGGCCCAGTAGAGCCCGACAGAGCCCGACAGAGCCCGACAGAGCCCGACAGGGCCCGACAGAGCCCGACAGAGCCCGACAGGGCCCGACAGGGCCCGACAGAGCCCGACAGGGCCCGACAGGGCCCGACAGAGCCCGAGAGAGCCCGACAGGGCACGACAGAGCCCGACAGAGCCCGACAGAACCCGACAGAGCCCGACAGAGCCCAGTAGAGCCCAGTAGAGCCCGACAGAGCCCGACAGAGCCCGACAGAGCCCAGTAGAGCCCAGTAGAGCCCAGTAGAGCCCGACAGAGCCCGACAGAGCCCGACAGAGCCCGACAGGGCCCGACAGGGCCCGACAGAGCCCGACAGGGCCCGACAGAGCCCGACAGAGCCCGACAGAGCCCGACAGGGCCCGACAGAGCCCGACAGAGCCCGACAGAGACCAGTAGAGCCCGACAGAGCCCGACAGAGCCCGACAGAGCCCGACAGGGACCGACAGAGACCGACAGGGCCCGACAGGGCCCGACAGAGCCCGACAGAGCCCGACAGAGCCCGACAGAGCCCGACAGGGCCCGACAGGGCCCGACAGAGCCCGACAGGGCCCGACAGAGCCCAACAGAGCCCGACAGGGCCCGACAGGGCCCGACAGAGCCCGACAGGGCCCGACAGGGCCCGACAGAGCCCGACAGGGCCCAGTAGAGCCCGACAGAGCCCGACAGAGCCCGACAGAGCCCGACAGAACCCGACAGAGCCCGACAGAGTCCAGTAGAGCCCGACAGAGCCCGACAGAGCCCGACAGAGCCCGACAGGGCCCGACAGGGCCCGACAGGGCCCAGTAGAGCCCGACAGAGCCCGACAGAGCCCGACAGAACCCGACAGAGCCCGACAGAGCCCGACAGGGCCCGACAGAGCCCGACAGGGCACGACAGAGCCCGACAGAGCCCGACAGAACCCGACAGAGCCCGACAGAGCCCGACAGAGCCCAGTAGAGCCCAGTAGAGCCCGACAGAGCCCGACAGAGTCCAGTAGAGCCCGACAGAGCCCGACAGAGCCCGACAGAGCCCGACAGGGCCCGACAGGGCCCGACAGGGCCCAGTAGAGCCCGACAGAGCCCGACAGAGCCCGACAGAGCCCGACAGGGCCCGACAGAGCCCAGAAGAGCCCGACAGAGCCCGACAGAGCCCGACAGGGCCCGACAGGGCCCGACAGAGCCCGACAGGGCCCGACAGGGCCCAGTAGAGCCCGACAGAGCCCGACAGAGCCCGACAGGGACCGACAGAGCCCGACAGAGCCCGACAGGCCCCGACGGGGCCCAGTAGAGCCCGACAGAGCCTGACAGAGCCCGACAGGGCCCGACAGGGCCCGACAGGGCCCGACAGAGCCCGACAGGGCCCGACAGGGCCCGACAGAGCCCGACAGAGCCCGACAGGGCCCAGTAGAGCCCGACAGAGCCCGACAGAGCCCGACAGGGCCCGACAGGGCCCGACAGAGCCCGACAGGGCCCGACAGAGCCCAGTAGAGCCCGACAGAGCCCGACAGAGCCCGACAGGGCCCGACAGAGCCCGACAGGGCCCAGTAGAGCCCGACAGAGCCCGACAGAGCCCGACAGGGCCCGACAGAGCCCGACAGAGCCCGACAGAGCCCGACAGGGCCCGACAGAGCCCGACAGAGCCCGACAGGGCACGACAGAGCCCGACAGAGCCCGACAGAACCCGACAGAGCCCGACAGAGCCCAGTAGAGCCCAGTAGAGCCCGACAGAGCCCGACAGAGCCCGACAGAGCCCGACAGGGCCCGACAGAGCCCGACAGGGCCCGACAGGGCCCGACAGAGCCCGACAGAGCCCGACAGAGCCCGACAGGGCCCGACAGGGCCCGACAGAGCCCGACAGGGCCCGACAGAGCCCAACAGAGCCCGACAGGGCCCGACAGGGCCCGACAGAGCCCGACAGGGCCCGACAGGGCCCGACAGAGCCCGACAGGGCCCAGTAGAGCCCGACAGAGCCCGACAGAGCCCGACAGAGCCCGACAGAACCCGACAGAGCCCGACAGAGTCCAGTAGAGCCCGACAGAGCCCGACAGAGCCCGACAGAGCCCGACAGGGCCCGACAGGGCCCGACAGAGCCCGACAGAGCCCGACAGGGCCCGACAGAGCCCGACAGAGCCCGACAGAACCCGACAGAGCCCGACAGAGCCCGACAGGGCCCGACAGAGCCCGACAGAGCCCGACAGGGCCCAGTAGAGACCGACAGAGCCCGACAGAGCCCAGTAGAGCCCAGTAGAGCCCGACAGAGCCCGACAGAGCCCGACAGAGCCCGACAGAACCCGACAGAGCCCGACAGAGACCAGTTGAGCCCGACAGAGCCCGACAGAGCCCGACAGAGCCCGACAGGGCCCGACAGGGCCCGACAGAGCCCGACAGGGCCCGACAGAGCCCGACAGAGCCCGACAGGGCCCAGTAGAGCCCGACAGAGCCCGACAGAGCCCGACAGGGCCCGACAGGGCCCGACAGAGCCCGACAGAGCCCGACAGGGCCCGACAGAGCCCAGTAGAGCCCGACAGAGCCCGACAGAGCCCGACAGAGCCCAGTAGAGCCCGACAGAGCCCGACAGAGCCCGACAGGGCTCGACAGGGCCCGACAGGGCCCAGTAGAGCCCGACAGAGCCCGACAGAGCCCGACAGAGCCCGACAGGGCCCGACAGAGCCCGACAGAGCCCGACAGGGCCCGACAGGGCCCGACAGAGCCCGACAGGGCCCGACAGGGCCCGACAGAGCCCGAGAGAGCCCGACAGGGCACGACAGAGCCCGACAGAGCCCGACAGAACCCGACAGAGCCCGACAGAGCCCAGTAGAGCCCAGTAGAGCCCGACAGAGCCCGACAGAGCCCGACAGAGCCCAGTAGAGCCCAGTAGAGCCCAGTAGAGCCCGACAGAGCCCGACAGAGCCCGACAGAGCCCGACAGGGCCCGACAGGGCCCGACAGAGCCCGACAGGGCCCGACAGAGCCCGACAGAGCCCGACAGAGCCCGACAGGGCCCGACAGAGCCCGACAGAGCCCGACAGAGACCAGTAGAGCCCGACAGAGCCCGACAGAGCCCGACAGAGCCCGACAGGGACCGACAGAGACCGACAGGGCCCGACAGGGCCCGACAGAGCCCGACAGAGCCCGACAGAGCCCGACAGAGCCCGACAGGGCCCGACAGGGCCCGACAGAGCCCGACAGGGCCCGACAGAGCCCAACAGAGCCCGACAGGGCCCGACAGGGCCCGACAGAGCCCGACAGGGCCCGACAGGGCCCGACAGAGCCCGACAGGGCCCAGTAGAGCCCGACAGAGCCCGACAGAGCCCGACAGAGCCCGACAGAACCCGACAGAGCCCGACAGAGTCCAGTAGAGCCCGACAGAGCCCGACAGAGCCCGACAGAGCCCGACAGGGCCCGACAGGGCCCGACAGGGCCCAGTAGAGCCCGACAGAGCCCGACAGAGCCCGACAGAACCCGACAGAGCCCGACAGAGCCCGACAGGGCCCGACAGAGCCCGACAGGGCACGACAGAGCCCGACAGAGCCCGACAGAACCCGACAGAGCCCGACAGAGCCCGACAGAGCCCAGTAGAGCCCAGTAGAGCCCGACAGAGCCCGACAGAGTCCAGTAGAGCCCGACAGAGCCCGACAGAGCCCGACAGAGCCCGACAGGGCCCGACAGGGCCCGACAGGGCCCAGTAGAGCCCGACAGAGCCCGACAGAGCCCGACAGAGCCCGACAGGGCCCGACAGAGCCCAGAAGAGCCCGACAGAGCCCGACAGAGCCCGACAGGGCCCAGTAGAGCCCGACAGAGCCCGACAGAACCCGTCAGAGCCCGACAGAGGCCGACAGAGCCCGACAGAGCCCGACAGAGTCCGACAGGGCCCAGTAGAGCCCAACAGAGCCCGAGAGAGCCCGACAGAGCCCGACAGAGCCCGACACGGCCCAACAGAGCCCGACAGAGCCCGACAGAGCCCAGTAGAGCCCGACAGAGCCCGAGAGAGCCCGACAGAGCCCGACAGAGCCCGACAGGGCCCGACAGAGCACGACAGAGCCCGACAGGGCCCGACAGAGCCCGACAGAGCCCGACAGAGCCCGACAGGGCCCGACAGAGCCCGACAGGGCCCGACAGGCCCAGTAGAGCCCGACAGAGCCCGACAGAGCCCGACAGGACCCGACAGAGCCCGACAGAGCCCGACAGAGCCCGACAGGGCCCGACAGGGCCCAGTAGAGCCCGAAAGAGCCCGACAGGGCCCGACAGGGCCCAGTTAGAGCCCGGACAGAGCCCGACAGGGCCCGACAGAGCCCGACAGAGCCCGACAGGGCCCAGTAGAGCCCGACAGAGCCCGACAGAGCCCGACAGAGCCCGACAGGGCCCAGTAGAGCCCGACAGAGCCCGACAGAGCCCAGTAGAGCCCGACAGAGCCCTACAGAGCCCGACAGAGCCCATTAAGAGCCCGACAGAGCCCGACAGGGCCCGACAGGGCCCGACAGGGCCCAGTAGAGCCCGACAGAGCCCGACAGAGCCCAGTAGAGCCCAGTAGAGCCCGACAGAGCCCGACAGAGCCCGACCAGAGCCCGACAGGGCCTGACAGAGCCCGACAGGGCCCGACAGGGCCCGACAGAGCCCGACAGGGCCCGACAGGGCCCAGTAGAGCCCGAAAGAGCCCGACAGAGCCCAGTAGAGCCCAGTAGAGCCCGGCAGGGCCCGACAGAGCCCGACAGGGCCCAGTAGAGCCCGACAGAGCCCGACAGAGCCCGACAGAGCCCGACAGAGCCCGACAGGGCCCGACAGAGCCCGACAGGGCCCAGTAGAGCCCGACAGAGCCCGACAGAGCCCGACAGGGCCCAACAGAGCCCGACAGAGCCCAGTAGAGCCCGACAGAGCCCGACAGAGCCCGACAGGGCCCGACAGAGCCCGACAGGGCCCGAAAGGGTCCGACAGAGCCCGACAGAGCCCGACAGAGCCCGACAGGGCCCAGTAGAGCCCGACAGAGCCCGACAGAGCCCGACAGAGCCCAGTAGAGCCCGACAGAACCCGACAGAGCCCGACAGAGCCCGACAGAGCCCAGTAGAGCCCGACAGAGCCCGACAGGGCCCGACAGGGCCCGACAGGGCCCAGTAGAGCCCGACAGAGCCCGACAGAGCCCAGTAGAGCCCAGTAGAGCCCGACAGAGCCCGACAGAGCCCGACAGAGCCCGACAGGGCCCGACAGGGCCCGACAGAGCCCGGCAGGGCCCGACAGGGCCCGACAGAGCCCAGTAGAGCCCAGTAGAGCCCAGTAGAGCCCGACAGAGCCCGACAGAGCCCAGTAGAGCCCAGTAGAGCCCGACAGGGCCCGACAGGGCCCGACAGAGCCCGACAGAGCCCGACAGGGCCCAGTAGAGCCCGACAGAGACCGACAGAGCCCGACAGAGCCCAGTAGAGCCCGACAGAGCCCGACAGAGCCCGACAGGGCCCGACAGGGCCCGACAGGGCCCGACAGAGCCCAGTAGAGCCCAGTAGAGCCCAGTAGAGCCCGAAAGAGCCCGACAGAGCCCAACAGGGCCCGACAGAGCCCGACAGAGCCCGACAGGGCCCGACAGGGCCCGACAGAGCCCGACAGGGCCCGACAGAGCCCGACAGAGCCCAGTAGAGCCCGACAGAGCCCGACAGAGCCCGACAGAGCCCGACAGAGCCCGACAGGGCCCAGTAGAGCCCAGTAGAGCCCTGCAGAGCCCAGTAGGGCCCGACAGAGCCCGACAGAGCCCGACAGAGCCCGACAGGGCCCGACAGAGCCCAGTAGAGCCCGATAGAGCCCGACAGAGCCCGACAGAGCCCGACAGAGCCCAGTAGAGCCCAATAGAGCCCGACAGAGCCCGACAGAGCCCGACAGGGCCCGACAGAGCCCGACACCGACAGGGCCCGACAGGGCCCAGTAGAGCCCGACAGAGCCCGAGAGGGCCCGACAGGGCCTGACAGAGCCCAGTTTAGCCCAGTAGAAACCGACAGAGCCCGACAGAGCCCTACAGGGACCGACAGGGCCCAGTAGAGCCCGACAGAGCCCGACAGAGCCCGACAGAGCCCGACAGAGCCCGACAGGGCCCGACAGAGCCCGACAGGGCCCGACAGGGCCCGACAGAGCCCGACAGAGCCCGACAGGGCCCGACAGAGCCCGACAGAGCCCGACAGGGCCTAGTTGAGCCCGACAGAGCCCGACAGAGCCCGACAGGGCCCGACAGGGCCCAGTAGAGCCCGAAAGTGCCCGACAGAGCCCAGTAGAGCCCGACAGGGCCCGACAGGGCCCAGTAGAGCCCGACAGAGCCCGACAGGGCCCAGTAGAGCCCGACAGAGCCCGACAGAGCCCGACAGAGCCCGACAGGGCCCAGTAGAGCCCGACAGAGCCCGACAGGGCCGACAGGGCCCGACAGAGCCCGACAGGGCCCGACAGAGACCGACAGGGCCCGACAGAGCCCGACAGAGCCCGACAGAGCCCGACAGGGCCCGACAGGGCCCAGTAGAGCCCGACAGAGCCGAGAGGGCCCGACAGAGCCCGACAGAGCCCGACAGAGCCCGACAGGGCCCGACAGAGCCCGACAGAGCCCGACAGAGCCCAGTAGAGCCCGACAGAGCCCGACAGAGCCCGACAGAACCCGACAGGGCCCAGTAGAGCCCGACAGAGCCCGACAGAGCCCGACAGAGCCCGACAGGGCCCGACAGGGCCCAGTAGAGCCCGACAGAGCCCGACAGAGCCCGACAGGGCCCGACAGAGCCCGACAGAGCCCGACACAGCCCGACAGAGCCCGACAGGGCCCAGTAGAGCCCGACAGAGCCCGACAGGGCCTGACAGAGCCCGACAGAGCCCGACAGGGCCCAGTAGAGCCCGACAGAGCCCGACAGAGCCCGACAGGGCCCGACAGAGACCGACAGAGCCCGACAGGGCCCGACAGAGCCCGACAGAGCCCGACAGAGCCCGACAGGGCCCAGTAGAGCCCGACAGAGCCCGAAAGAGCCCGACAGAGCCCGACAGAGCCCAGTAGAGCCCGACAGAGCCCGACAGAGCCCGACAGAGCCCGACAGGGCCCGACAGAGCCCGACAGAGCCCGACAGAACCCGACAGGGCCCGACAGAGCCCGACAGGGCCCAGTAGAGCCCGACAGAGCCCGACAGAGCCCGACAGAGCCCGACAGAGCCCAGTAGAGCCCGACAGAACCCGACAGAGCCCGACAGAGCCCGACAGAGCCCAGTAGAGCCCGACAGAGCCCGACAGGGCCCGACAGGGCCCGACAGGGCCCAGTAGAGCCCGACAGAGCCCGACAGAGCCCAGTAGAGCCCAGTAGAGCCCGACAGAGCCCGACAGAGCCCGACAGAGCCCGACAGGGCTCGACAGAGCCCGACAGAGCCCGACAGGGCCCGACAGAGCCCGACAGGGCCCGACAGGGCCCAGTAGAGCCCGACAGAACCCGACAGGGCCCGACAGAGCCCGACAGGGCCCGACAGGGCCCGACAGGGCCCAGTAGAGCCCGACAGAGCCCGACAGAGCCCGACAGAGCCCGACAGGGCCCGACAGAGCCCGACAGAGCCCGACAGGGCCCGACAGGGCCCGACAGAGCCCGACAGAGCCCGACAGGGCACGACAGAGCCCGACAGAGCCCGACAGAACCCGACAGATCCCGACAGAGCCCAGTAGAGCCCAGTAGAGCCCGACAGAGCCCGACAGAGCCCGACAGGGCCCAGTAGAGCCCGACAGGGCCCAGTAGAGCCCGACAGAGCCCGACAGGGCCCGACAGGGCCCGACAGAGCCCGACAGAGCCCGACAGGGCCCGACAGAGCCCGACAGAGCCCGACAGGGCCCAGTAGAGCCCGACAGAGCCCGACAGAGCCCGACAGGGCCCGACAGGGCCCGACAGAGCCCGACAGAGCTCGACAGGGCCCGACAGAGCCCAGTAGAGCCCGACAGAGCCCGACAAAGCCCGACAGGGCCCGACAGAGCCCGACAGAGCCCGACAGGGCCCAGTAGAGACCGACAGAGCCCGACAGAGCCCAGTAGAGCCCAGTAGAGCCCGACAGAGCCCGACAGAGCCCGACAGAGCCCGACAGAGACCAGTTGAGCCCGACAGAGCCCGACAGAGCCCGACAGAGCCCGACAGGGCCCGACAGGGCCCAGTAGAGCCCGACAGAGCCCGACAGAGCCCGACAGGGCCCAGTAGAGCCCAACAGAGCCCGAGAGAGCCCGACAGAGCCCGACAGAGCCGACACGGCCCAACAGAGCCCGACAGAGCCCGACAGAGCCCAGTAGAGCCCGACAGAGCCCGAGAGAGCCCGACAGAGCCCGACAGAGCCCGACAGGGCCCGACAGAGCACGACAGAGCCCGACAGGGCCCGACAGAGCCCGACAGAGCCCGACAGAGCCCGACAGGGCCCGACAGAGCCCGACAGGGCCCGACAGGCCCAGTAGAGCCCGACAGAGCCCGACAGAGCCCGACAGGACCCGACAGAGCCCGACAGAGCCCGACAGAGCCCGACAGGGCCCGACAGGGCCCAGTAGAGCCCGAAAGAGCCCGACAGGGCCCGACAGGGCCCAGTAGAGCCCGACAGAGCCCGACAGGGCCCGACAGAGCCCGACAGAGCCCGACAGGGCCCAGTAGAGCCCGACAGAGCCCGACAGAGCCCGACAGAGCCCGACAGGGCCCAGTAGAGCCCGACAGAGCCCGACAGAGCCCAGTAGAGCCCGACAGAGCCCTACAGAGCCCGACAGAGCCCATTAGAGCCCGACAGAGCCCGACAGGGCCCGACAGGGCCCGACAGGGCCCAGTAGAGCCCGACAGAGCCCGACAGAGCCCAGTAGAGCCCAGTAGAGCCCGACAGAGCCCGACAGAGCCCGACAGAGCCCGACAGGGCCCGACAGAGCCCGACAGGGCCCGACAGGGCCCGACAGAGCCCGACAGGGCCCGACAGGGCCCAGTAGAGCCCGAAAGAGCCCGACAGAGCCCAGTAGAGCCCAGTAGAGCCCGGCAGGGCCCGACAGAGCCCGACAGGGCCCAGTAGAGCCCGACAGAGCCCGACAGAGCCCGACAGAGCCCGACAGAGCCCGACAGGGCCCGACAGAGCCCGACAGGGCCCAGTAGAGCCCGACAGAGCCCGACAGAGCCCGACAGGGCCCAACAGAGCCCGACAGAGCCCAGTAGAGCCCGACAGAGCCCGACAGAGCCCGACAGGGCCCGACAGAGCCCGACAGGGCCCGAAAGGGTCCGACAGAGCCCGACAGAGCCCGACAGAGCCCGACAGGGCCCAGTAGAGCCCGACAGAGCCCGACAGAGCCCGACAGAGCCCAGTAGAGCCCGACAGAACCCGACAGAGCCCGACAGAGCCCGACAGAGCCCAGTAGAGCCCGACAGAGCCCGACAGGGCCCGACAGGGCCCGACAGGGCCCAGTAGAGCCCGACAGAGCCCGACAGAGCCCAGTAGAGCCCAGTAGAGCCCGACAGAGCCCGACAGAGCCCGACAGAGCCCGACAGGGCCCGACAGGGCCCGACAGAGCCCGGCAGGGCCCGACAGGGCCCGACAGAGCCCAGTAGAGCCCAGTAGAGCCCAGTAGAGCCCGACAGAGCCCGACAGAGCCAGTAGAGCCCAGTAGAGCCCGACAGGGCCCGACAGGGCCCGACAGAGCCCGACAGAGCCCGACAGGGCCCAGTAGAGCCCGACAGAGACCGACAGAGCCCGACAGAGCCCAGTAGAGCCCGACAGAGCCCGACAGAGCCCGACAGGGCCCGACAGGGCCCGACAGGGCCCGACAGAGCCCAGTAGAGCCCAGTAGAGCCCAGTAGAGCCCGAAAGAGCCCGACAGAGCCCAACAGGGCCCGACAGAGCCCGACAGAGCCCGACAGGGCCCGACAGGGCCCGACAGAGCCCGACAGGGCCCGACAGAGCCCGACAGAGCCCAGTAGAGCCCGACAGAGCCCGACAGAGCCCGACAGAGCCCGACAGAGCCCGACAGGGCCCAGTAGAGCCCAGTAGAGCCCTGCAGAGCCCAGTAGGGCCCGACAGAGCCCGACAGAGCCCGACAGAGCCCGACAGGGCCCGACAGAGCCCAGTAGAGCCCGATAGAGCCCGACAGAGCCCGACAGAGCCCGACAGAGCCCAGTAGAGCCCAATAGAGCCCGACAGAGCCCGACAGAGCCCGACAGGGCCCGACAGAGCCCGACAGAGCCCGACAGGGCCCGACAGGGCCCAGTAGAGCCCGACAGAGCCCGAGAGGGCCCGACAGGGCCTGACAGAGCCCAGTTTAGCCCAGTAGAAACCGACAGAGCCCGACAGAGCCCTACAGGGACCGACAGGGCCCAGTAGAGCCCGACAGAGCCCGACAGAGCCCGACAGAGCCCGACAGAGCCCGACAGGGCCCGACAGAGCCCGACAGGGCCCGACAGGGCCCGACAGAGCCCGACAGAGCCCGACAGGGCCCGACAGAGCCCGACAGAGCCCGACAGGGCCTAGTTGAGCCCGACAGAGCCCGACAGAGCCCGACAGGGCCCGACAGGGCCCAGTAGAGCCCGAAAGTGCCCGACAGAGCCCAGTAGAGCCCGACAGGGCCCGACAGGGCCCAGTAGAGCCCGACAGAGCCCGACAGGGCCCAGTAGAGCCCGACAGAGCCCGACAGAGCCCGACAGAGCCCGACAGGGCCCAGTAGAGCCCGACAGAGCCCGACAGGGCCCGACAGGGCCCGACAGAGCCCGACAGGGCCCGACAGAGACCGACAGGGCCCGACAGAGCCCGACAGAGCCCGACAGAGCCCGACAGGGCCCGACAGGGCCCAGTAGAGCCCGACAGAGCCGAGAGGGCCCGACAGAGCCCGACAGAGCCCGACAGAGCCCGACAGGGCCCGACAGAGCCCGACAGAGCCCGACAGAGCCCAGTAGAGCCCGACAGAGCCCGACAGAGCCCGACAGAACCCGACAGGGCCCAGTAGAGCCCGACAGAGCCCGACAGAGCCCGACAGAGCCCGACAGGGCCCGACAGGGCCCAGTAGAGCCCGACAGAGCCCGACAGAGCCCGACAGGGCCCGACAGAGCCCGACAGAGCCCGACACAGCCCGACAGAGCCCGACAGGGCCCAGTAGAGCCCGACAGAGCCCGACAGGGCCTGACAGAGCCCGACAGAGCCCGACAGGGCCCAGTAGAGCCCGACAGAGCCCGACAGAGCCCGACAGGGCCCGACAGAGACCGACAGAGCCCGACAGGGCCCGACAGAGCCCGACAGAGCCCGACAGAGCCCGACAGGGCCCAGTAGAGCCCGACAGAGCCCGAAAGAGCCCGACAGAGCCCGACAGAGCCCAGTAGAGCCCGACAGAGCCCGACAGAGCCCGACAGAGCCCGACAGGGCCCGACAGAGCCCGACAGAGCCCGACAGAACCCGACAGGGCCCGACAGAGCCCGACAGGGCCCAGTAGAGCCCGACAGAGCCCGACAGAGCCCGACAGAGCCCGACAGAGCCCAGTAGAGCCCGACAGAACCCGACAGAGCCCGACAGAGCCCGACAGAGCCCAGTAGAGCCCGACAGAGCCCGACAGGGCCCGACAGGGCCCGACAGGGCCCAGTAGAGCCCGACAGAGCCCGACAGAGCCCAGTAGAGCCCAGTAGAGCCCGACAGAGCCCGACAGAGCCCGACAGAGCCCGACAGGGCTCGACAGAGCCCGACAGAGCCCGACAGGGCCCGACAGAGCCCGACAGGGCCCGACAGGGCCCAGTAGAGCCCGACAGAACCCGACAGGGCCCGACAGAGCCCGACAGGGCCCGACAGGGCCCGACAGGGCCCAGTAGAGCCCGACAGAGCCCGACAGAGCCCGACAGAGCCCGACAGGGCCCGACAGAGCCCGACAGAGCCCGACAGGGCCCGACAGGGCCCGACAGAGCCCGACAGAGCCCGACAGGGCACGACAGAGCCCGACAGAGCCCGACAGAACCCGACAGATCCCGACAGAGCCCAGTAGAGCCCAGTAGAGCCCGACAGAGCCCGACAGAGCCCGACAGGGCCCAGTAGAGCCCGACAGGGCCCAGTAGAGCCCGACAGAGCCCGACAGGGCCCGACAGGGCCCGACAGAGCCCGACAGAGCCCGACAGGGCCCGACAGAGCCCGACAGAGCCCGACAGGGCCCAGTAGAGCCCGACAGAGCCCGACAGAGCCCGACAGGGCCCGACAGGGCCCGACAGAGCCCGACAGAGCTCGACAGGGCCCGACAGAGCCCAGTAGAGCCCGACAGAGCCCGACAAAGCCCGACAGGGCCCGACAGAGCCCGACAGAGCCCGACAGGGCCCAGTAGAGACCGACAGAGCCCGACAGAGCCCAGTAGAGCCCAGTAGAGCCCGACAGAGCCCGACAGAGCCCGACAGAGCCCGACAGAGACCAGTTGAGCCCGACAGAGCCCGACAGAGCCCGACAGAGCCCGACAGGGCCCGACAGGGCCCAGTAGAGCCCGACAGAGCCCGACAGAGCCCGACAGGGCCCAGTAGAGCCCGACAGAGCCCGACAGAGCCCGACAGAGCCCGACAGGGCCCGACAGAGCCCGACAGAGCCCGACAGGGCCCGACAGGGCCCGACAGAGCCCAGTAGAGCCCGACAGAGGCCGACAGAGCCCGACAGAGCCCGACAGGGCCCAGTAGAGCCCAGTAGAGCCCGACAGAGCCCAGTAGAGCCCGACAGAGCCCGACAGAGCCCGACAGGGCCCGACAGGGCCCGACAGAGCCCGACAGAGCCCGACAGGGCCCGACAGAGCCTGACAGAGCCCGACAGGGCCCAGTAGAGCCCGACAGAGCCCGACAGAGCCCGACAGAGCCCAGTAGAGCCCGACAGAGCCCGAGAGAGCCCGACAGAGCCCGACAGAGCCCGACAGGGCCCGACAGAGCCCGACAGAGCCCGACAGGGCCCGACAGGGCCCGACAGAGCCCGACAGAGCCCGACAGGGCCCGACAGGGCCCAGTAGAGCCCGACAGAGCCCGACAGAGCCCGACAGAGCCCGACAGGGCCCGACAGAGCCCGACAGAGCCCGACAGGGCCCGACGGGGCCCAGTAGAGCCCGACAGAGCCTGACAGAGCCCGACAGAGCCCGACAGGGTCCGACAGAGCCCGACAGAGCCCGACAGAGCCCGACAGGGCCCGACAGGGCCAGTAGAGCCCGACAGAGCCCGACAGAGCCCGACAGAACCCGTCAGAGCCCGACAGAGCCCGACAGAGCCCGACAGAGTCCGACAGGGCCCAGTAGAGCCCGACAGAGCCCGACAGAGCCCGACAGGGCCCGACAGAGCCCGACAGAGCCCGACAGGGCCCGACAGGGACCAGTAGAGCCCGACAGAGCCGAGAGGGCCCGACAGAGCCCGACAGAGCCCGACAGAGCCCGACAGAGCCCGACAGGGCCCGACAGGGCCCGACAGAGCCCGACAGAGCCCGACAGGGCCCAGTAGAGCCCGACAGAGCCCGACAGAGCCCAGTAGAGCCCGACAGAGCCCTACAGAGCCCGACAGAGCCCATTAGAGCCCGACAGAGCCCGACAGGGCCCGACAGGGCCCGACAGGGCCCAGTAGAGCCCGACAGAGCCCGACAGAGCCCGACAGAGCCCGACAGAACCCGTCAGAGCCCGACAGAGCCCGACAGAGCCCGACAGAGTCCGACAGGGCCCAGTAGAGCCCGACAGAGCCCGACAGAGCCCGACAGAGCCCGACAGAGCCCGACAGAGCCCGACAGGGACCGACAGGGCCCGACAGAGCCCGACAGAGCCCGACAGGGCCCAGTAGAGCCCGACAGAGCCCGACAGAGCCCAGTAGAGCCCGACAGAGCCCTACAGAGCCCGACAGAGCCCATTAGAGCCCGACAGAGCCCGACAGGGCCCGACAGGGCCCGACAGGGCCCAGTAGAGCCCGACAGAGCCCGACAGAGCCCAGTAGAGCCCAGTAGAGCCCGACAGAGCCCGACAGAGCCCGACAGAGCCCGACAGGGCCCGACAGAGCCCGACAGGGCCCGACAGGGCCCGACAGAGCCCGACAGGGCCCGACAGGGCCCAGTAGAGCCCGAAAGAGCCCGACAGAGCCCAGTAGAGCCCAGTAGAGCCCGGCAGGGCCCGACAGAGCCCGACAGGGCCCAGTAGAGCCCGACAGAGCCCGACAGAGCCCGACAGAGCCCGACAGAGCCCGACAGGGCCCGACAGAGCCCGACAGGGCCCAGTAGAGCCCGACAGAGCCCGACAGAGCCCGACAGGGCCCAACAGAGCCCGACAGAGCCCAGTAGAGCCCGACAGAGCCCGACAGAGCCCGACAGGGCCCGACAGAGCCCGACAGGGCCCGAAAGGGTCCGACAGAGCCCGACAGAGCCCGACAGAGCCCGACAGGGCCCAGTAGAGCCCGACAGAGCCCGACAGAGCCCGACAGAGCCCAGTAGAGCCCGACAGAACCCGACAGAGCCCGACAGAGCCCGACAGAGCCCAGTAGAGCCCGACAGAGCCCGACAGGGCCCGACAGGGCCCGACAGGGCCCAGTAGAGCCCGACAGAGCCCGACAGAGCCCAGTAGAGCCCAGTAGAGCCCGACAGAGCCCGACAGAGCCCGACAGAGCCCGACAGGGCCCGACAGGGCCCGACAGAGCCCGGCAGGGCCCGACAGGGCCCAACAGAGCCCAGTAGAGCCCAGTAGAGCCCAGTAGAGCCCGACAGAGCCCGACAGAGCCCAGTAGAGCCCAGTAGAGCCCGACAGGGCCCGACAGGGCCCGACAGAGCCCGACAGAGCCCGACAGGGCCCAGTAGAGCCCGACAGAGACCGACAGAGCCCGACAGAGCCCAGTAGAGCCCGACAGAGCCCGACAGAGCCCGACAGGGCCCGACAGGGCCCGACAGGGCCCGACAGAGCCCAGTAGAGCCCAGTAGAGCCCAGTAGAGCCCGAAAGAGCCCGACAGAGCCCAACAGGGCCCGACAGAGCCCGACAGAGCCCGACAGGGCCCGACAGGGCCCGACAGAGCCCGACAGGGCCCGACAGAGCCCGACAGAGCCCAGTAGAGCCCGACAGAGCCCGACAGAGCCCGACAGAGCCCGACAGAGCCCGACAGGGCCCAGTAGAGCCCAGTAGAGCCCTGCAGAGCCCAGTAGGGCCCGACAGAGCCCGACAGAGCCCGACAGAGCCCGACAGGGCCCGACAGAGCCCAGTAGAGCCCGATAGAGCCCGACAGAGCCCGACAGAGCCCGACAGAGCCCAGTAGAGCCCAATAGAGCCCGACAGAGCCCGACAGAGCCCGACAGGGCCCGACAGAGCCCGACAGAGCCCGACAGGGCCCGACAGGGCCCAGTAGAGCCCGACAGAGCCCGAGAGGGCCCGACAGGGCCCGACAGAGCCCAGTTTAGCCCAGTAGAAACCGACAGAGCCCGACAGAGCCCTACAGGGACCGACAGGGCCCAGTAGAGCCCGACAGAGCCCGACAGAGCCCGACAGAGCCCGACAGAGCCCGACAGGGCCCGACAGAGCCCGACAGGGCCCGACAGGGCCCGACAGAGCCCGACAGAGCCCGACAGGGCCCGACAGAGCCCGACAGAGCCCGACAGGGCCTAGTTGAGCCCGACAGAGCCCGACAGAGCCCGACAGGGCCCGACAGGGCCCAGTAGAGCCCGAAAGTGCCCGACAGAGCCCAGTAGAGCCCGACAGGGCCCGACAGGGCCCGACAGGGCCCAGTAGAGCCCGACAGAGCCCGACAGGGCCCAGTAGAGCCCGACAGAGCCCGACAGAGCCCGACAGAGCCCGACAGGGCCCAGTAGAGCCCGACAGAGCCCGACAGGGCCCGACAGGGCCCGACAGAGCCCGACAGGGCCCGACAGAGACCGACAGGGCCCGACAGAGCCCGACAGAGCCCGACAGAGCCCGACAGGGCCCGACAGGGCCCAGTAGAGCCCGACAGAGCCGAGAGGGCCCGACAGAGCCCGACAGAGCCCGACAGAGCCCGACAGGGCCCGACAGAGCCCGACAGAGCCCGACAGAGCCCAGTAGAGCCCGACAGAGCCCGACAGAGCCCGACAGAACCCGACAGGGCCCAGTAGAGCCCGACAGAGCCCGACAGAGCCCGACAGAGCCCGACAGGGCCCGACAGGGCCCAGTAGAGCCCGACAGAGCCCGACAGAGCCCGACAGGGCCCGACAGAGCCCGACAGAGCCCGACACAGCCCGACAGAGCCCGACAGGGCCCAGTAGAGCCCGACAGAGCCCGACAGGGCCTGACAGAGCCCGACAGAGCCCGACAGGGCCCAGTAGAGCCCGACAGAGCCCGACAGAGCCCGACAGGGCCCGACAGAGACCGACAGAGCCCGACAGGGCCCGACAGAGCCCGACAGAGCCCGACAGAGCCCGACAGGGCCCAGTAGAGCCCGACAGAGCCCGAAAGAGCCCGACAGAGCCCGACAGAGCCCAGTAGAGCCCGACAGAGCCCGACAGAGCCCGACAGAGCCCGACAGGGCCCGACAGAGCCCGACAGAGCCCGACAGAACCCGACAGGGCCCGACAGAGCCCGACAGGGCCCAGTAGAGCCCGACAGAGCCCGACAGAGCCCGACAGAGCCCGACAGAGCCCAGTAGAGCCCGACAGAACCCGACAGAGCCCGACAGAGCCCGACAGAGCCCAGTAGAGCCCGACAGAGCCCGACAGGGCCCGACAGGGCCCGACAGGGCCCAGTAGAGCCCGACAGAGCCCGACAGAGCCCAGTAGAGCCCAGTAGAGCCCGACAGAGCCCGACAGAGCCCGACAGAGCCCGACAGGGCTCGACAGAGCCCGACAGAGCCCGACAGGGCCCGACAGAGCCCGACAGGGCCCGACAGGGCCCAGTAGAGCCCGACAGAACCCGACAGGGCCCGACAGAGCCCGACAGGGCCCGACAGGGCCCGACAGGGCCCAGTAGAGCCCGACAGAGCCCGACAGAGCCCGACAGAGCCCGACAGGGCCCGACAGAGCCCGACAGAGCCCGACAGGGCCCGACAGGGCCCGACAGAGCCCGACAGAGCCCGACAGGGCACGACAGAGCCCGACAGAGCCCGACAGAACCCGACAGATCCCGACAGAGCCCAGTAGAGCCCAGTAGAGCCCGACAGAGCCCGACAGAGCCCGACAGGGCCCAGTAGAGCCCGACAGGGCCCAGTAGAGCCCGACAGAGCCCGACAGGGCCCGACAGGGCCCGACAGAGCCCGACAGAGCCCGACAGGGCCCGACAGAGCCCGACAGAGCCCGACAGGGCCCAGTAGAGCCCGACAGAGCCCGACAGAGCCCGACAGGGCCCGACAGGGCCCGACAGAGCCCGACAGAGCTCGACAGGGCCCGACAGAGCCCAGTAGAGCCCGACAGAGCCCGACAAAGCCCGACAGGGCCCGACAGAGCCCGACAGAGCCCGACAGGGCCCAGTAGAGACCGACAGAGCCCGACAGAGCCCAGTAGAGCCCAGTAGAGCCCGACAGAGCCCGACAGAGCCCGACAGAGCCCGACAGAGACCAGTTGAGCCCGACAGAGCCCGACAGAGCCCGACAGAGCCCGACAGGGCCCGACAGGGCCCAGTAGAGCCCGACAGAGCCCGACAGAGCCCGACAGGGCCCAGTAGAGCCCGACAGAGCCCGACAGAGCCCGACAGAGCCCGACAGGGCCCGACAGAGCCCGACAGAGCCCGACAGGGCCCGACAGGGCCCGACAGAGCCCAGTAGAGCCCGACAGAGGCCGACAGAGCCCGACAGAGCCCGACAGGGCCCAGTAGAGCCCAGTAGAGCCCGACAGAGCCCAGTAGAGCCCGACAGAGCCCGACAGAGCCCGACAGGGCCCGACAGGGCCCGACAGAGCCCGACAGAGCCCGACAGGGCCCGACAGAGCCTGACAGAGCCCGACAGGGCCCAGTAGAGCCCGACAGAGCCCGACAGAGCCCGACAGAGCCCAGTAGAGCCCGACAGAGCCCGAGAGAGCCCGACAGAGCCCGACAGAGCCCGACAGGGCCCGACAGAGCCCGACAGAGCCCGACAGGGCCCGACAGGGCCCGACAGAGCCCGACAGAGCCCGACAGGGCCCGACAGGGCCCGACAGGGCCCAGTAGAGCCCGACAGAGCCCGACAGAGCCCGACAGAGCCCGACAGGGCCCGACAGAGCCCGACAGAGCCCGACAGGGCCCGACGGGGCCCAGTAGAGCCCGACAGAGCCTGACAGAGCCCGACAGAGCCCGACAGGGTCCGACAGAGCCCGACAGAGCCCGACAGAGCCCGACAGGGCCCGACAGGGCCAGTAGAGCCCGACAGAGCCCGACAGAGCCCGACAGAACCCGTCAGAGCCCGACAGAGCCCGACAGAGCCCGACAGAGTCCGACAGGGCCCAGTAGAGCCCGACAGAGCCCGACAGAGCCCGACAGAGCCCGACAGGGCCCGACAGAGCCCGACAGAGCCCGACAGGGCCCGACGGGGCCCAGTAGAGCCCGACAGAGCCTGACAGAGCCCGACAGAGCCCGACAGGGTCCGACAGAGCCCGACAGAGCCCGACAGAGCCCGACAGGGCCCGACAGGGCCAGTAGAGCCCGACAGAGCCCGACAGAGCCCGACAGAACCCGTCAGAGCCCGACAGAGCCCGACAGAGCCCGACAGAGCCCGACAGAGCCCGACAGGGCCCGACAGGGCCCGACAGAGCCCGACAGAGCCCGACAGGGCCCAGTAGAGCCCGACAGAGCCCGACAGAGCCCAGTAGAGCCCAGTAGAGCCCGACAGAGCCCGACAGAGCCCGACAGGGCCCGACAGGGCCCGAAAGAGCCCGACAGAGCCCGACAGGGCCCGACAGAACCCGACAGGGCCCAGTAGAGCCCGACAGAGCCTCACAGAGCCCAGTAGAGCCCAGTAGAGCCCGACAGGGCCCGACAGAGCCCGACAGAGCCCGACAGGGACCGACAGGGCCCGACAGAGCCCGACAGAGCCCGACAGGGCCCAGTAGAGCCCGACAGAGCCCGACAGAGCCCGACAGGGCCCAGTAGAGCCCGACAGAGCCCGACAGAGCCCGACAGGGCCCGACAGGGCCCGACAGAGCCCGACAGGGCCCAGTAGAGCCCGACAGAGCCCGACAGAGCCCGACAGAACCCGACAGGGCCCAGTAGAGCCCGACAGAGCCCGACAGAGCCCGACAGGGCCCGACAGGGCCCGACAGAGCCCGACAGAACCCGACAGCGCCCGACAGGGCCCAGTAGAGCCCGACAGGGCCCGACAGATCCCGACAGAGCCCGACAGGGCCCGACAGAGCCCGACAGGGCCCGACAGAGCCCAGTAGAGCCCGACAGAGCCCGACAGAGCCCGACAGGGCCCGACAGAGCCCGACAGGGCCCGACAGGGCCCGACAGAGCCCGACAGGGCCCGACAGAGCCCGACAGAGCCCGACAGAGCCCGACAGGGCCCGACAGAGCCCGACAGAGCCCGACAGGGCCCAGTAGAGCCCGACAGAGCCCGACAGAGCCCGACAGAACCCGACAGAGCCCGACAGAGACCAGTAGAGCCCGACAGAGCCCGACAGAGCCCGACAGAGCCCGACAGGGCCCGACAGAGCCCGACAGGGCCCGACAGGGCCCGACAGAGCCCGACAGAGCCCGACAGCGCCCGATAGAGCCCGACAGGGCCCGACAGAGCCCGACAGAGCCCGACAGGGCCCGACAGGGCCCGACAGAGCCCGACAGGGCCCGACAGGGCCCGACAGGGCCCAGTAGAGCCCGACAGAGCCCGACAGAGCCCGACAGAACCCGACAGAGCCCGACAGAGTCCAGTAGAGCCCGACAGAGCCCGACAGAGCCCGACAGGGCCCGACAGGGCCCGACAGGGCCCAGTAGAGCCCGACAGAGCCCGACAGAGCCCGACAGAGCCCGACAGGGCCCGACAGAGCCCAGAAGAGCCCGACAGGGCCCGACAGAGCCCGACAGAGCCCGACAGAACCCGACAGAACCCGACAGAGCCCGACAGAGCCCGACAGGGCCCGACAGAGCCCGACAGAGCCCGACAGGGCCCAGTAGAGACCGACAGAGCCCGACAGAGCCCAGTAGAGCCCAGTAGAGCCCGACAGAGCCCGACAGAGCCCGACAGAACCCGACAGAGCCCGACAGAGACCAGTTGAGCCCGACAGAGCCCGACAGAGCCCGACAGAGCCCGACAGGGCCCGACAGAGCCCGACAGAGCCCGACAGGGCCCAGTAGAGCCCGACAGAGCCCGACAGAGCCCGACAGGGCCCGACAGAGCCCGACAGGGCCCGACAGGGCCCGACAGGGCCCGACAGAGCCCGACAGAGCCCGACAGGGCCCGACAGAGCCCAGTAGAGCCCGACAGAGCCCGACAGAGCCCGACAGGGCCCGACAGAGCCCGACAGGGCCCGACAGGGCCCGACAGAGCCCAGTAGAGCCCGACAGAGCCCGACAGAGCCCGACAGGGCCCAGTAGAGCCCGACAGAGCCCGACAGAGCCCGACAGAGCCCGACAGGGCCCGACAGAGCCCGACAGGGCCCGACAGGGCCCGACAGAGCCCGACAGAGCCCGACAGGGCACGACAGAGCCCGACAGAGCCCGACAGAACCCGACAGAGCCCGACAGAGCCCAGTAGAGCCCAGTAGAGCCCGACAGAGCCCGACAGAGCCCGACAGGGCCCAGTAGAGCCCGACAGGGCCCAGTAGAGCCCGACAGGGCCCAGTAGAGCCCGACAGAGCCCGACAGGGCCCGACAGGGCCCGACAGAGCCCGACAGAGCCCGACAGGGCCCAGTAGAGACCGACAGAGCCCGACAGAGCCCAGTAGAGCCCAGTAGAGCCCGACAGAGCCCGACAGAGCCCGACAGAGCCCAGTAGAGACCGACAGAGCCCGACAGAGCCCAGTAGAGCCCAGTAGAGCCCGACAGAGCCCGACAGAGCCCGACAGAGCCCGACAGAGCTCGACAGAGACCAGTTGAGCCCGACAGAGCCCGACAGAGTCCGACAGAGCCCGACAGGGCCCGACAGGGCCCAGTAGAGCCCGACAGAGCCCGACAGAGCCCGACAGGGCCCAGTAGAGCCCGACAGAGTCCGACAGAGCCCGACAGAGCCCGACAGAGCCCGACAGGGCCCGACAGGGCCCGACAGAGCCCAGTAGAGCCCGACAGAGGCCGACAGAGCCCGACAGAGCCCGACAGGGCCCAGTAGAGCCCAGTAGAGCCCGACAGAGCCCAGTAGAGCCCGACAGAGCCCGACAGAGCCCGACAGGGCCCGACAGGGCCCGACAGAGCCCGACAGAGCCCGACAGGGCCCGACAGAGCCTGACAGAGCCCGACAGGGCCCAGTAGAGCCCGACAGAGCCCGACAGAGCCCGACAGAGCCCAGTAGAGCCCGACAGAGCCCGAGAGAGCCCGACAGAGCCCGACAGAGCCCGACAGGGCCCGACAGGGCCCGACAGAGCCCGACAGGGCCCGACAGGGCCCGACAGAGCCCGACAGAGCCCGACAGGGCCCGACAGGGCCCAGTAGAGCCCGACAGAGCCCGACAGAGCCCGACAGGGCCCGACAGAGCCCGACAGAGCCCGACAGAGCCCGACAGGGCCCGACGGGGCCCAGTAGAGCCCGACAGAGCCTGACAGAGCCCGACAGGGCCCGACAGGGCCCGACAGGGCCCGACAGAGCCCGACAGGGCCCGACAGGGCCCGACAGAGCCCGACAGAGCCCGACAGGGCCCAGTAGAGCCCGACAGAGCCCGACAGAGCCCGACAGGGCCCGACAGGGCCCGACAGAGCCCGACAGAGCCCGACAGGGCCCGACAGAGCCCAGTAGAGCCCGACAGAGCCCGACAGAGCCCGACAGGGCCCGACAGAGCCCGACAGGGCCCGACAGGGCCCGACAGGGCCCAGTAGAGCCCGACAGAGCCCGACAGAGCCCGACAGAGCCCGACAGGGCCCGACAGAGCCCGACAGAGCCCGACAGGGCCCGACAGGGCCCGACAGAGCCCGACAGAGCCCGACAGGGCACGACAGAGCCCGACAGAGCCCGACAGAACCCGACAGAGCCCGACAGAGCCCAGTAGAGCCCAGTAGAGCCCGACAGAGCCCGACAGAGCCCGACAGGGCCCAGTAGAGCCCGACAGGGCCCAGTAGAGCCCGACAGAGCCCGACAGGGCCCGACAGGGCCCGACAGAGCCCGACAGAGCCCGACAGGGCCCGACAGAGCCCGACAGAGCCCGACAGGGCCCAGTAGAGCCCGACAGAGCCCGACAGAGACCGACAGGGCCCGACAGGGCCCGACAGAGCCCGACAGAGCTCGACAGGGCCCGACAGAGCCCAGTAGAGCCCGACAGAGCCCGACAAAGCCCGACAGGGCCCGACAGAGCCCGACAGAGCCCGACAGGGCCCAGTAGAGACCGACAGAGCCCGACAGAGCCCAGTAGAGCCCAGTAGAGCCCGACAGAGCCCGACAGAGCCCGACAGAGCCCGACAGAGACCAGTTGAGCCCGACAGAGCCCGACAGAGCCCGACAGAGCCCGACAGGGCCCGACAGGGCCCAGTAGAGCCCGACAGAGCCCGACAGAGCCCGACAGGGCCCAGTAGAGCCCGACAGAGCCCGACAGAGCCCGACAGAGCCCGACAGGGCCCGACAGAGCCCGACAGAGCCCGACAGGGCCCGACAGGGCCCGACAGAGCCCAGTAGAGCCCGACAGAGGCCGACAGAGCCCGACAGAGCCCGACAGGGCCCAGTAGAGCCCAGTAGAGCCCGACAGAGCCCAGTAGAGCCCGACAGAGCCCGACAGAGCCCGACAGGGCCCGACAGGGCCCGACAGAGCCCGACAGAGCCCGACAGGGCCCGACAGAGCCTGACAGAGCCCGACAGGGCCCAGTAGAGCCCGACAGAGCCCGACAGAGCCCGACAGAGCCCAGTAGAGCCCGACAGAGCCCGAGAGAGCCCGACAGAGCCCGACAGAGCCCGACAGGGCCCGACAGAGCCCGACAGAGCCCGACAGGGCCCGACAGGGCCCGACAGAGCCCGACAGAGCCCGACAGGGCCCGACAGGGCCCGACAGGGCCCAGTAGAGCCCGACAGAGCCCGACAGAGCCCGACAGGGCCCGACAGAGCCCGACAGAGCCCGACAGGGCCCGACGGGGCCCAGTAGAGCCCGACAGAGCCTGACAGAGCCCGACAGAGCCCGACAGGGTCCGACAGAGCCCGACAGAGCCCGACAGGGCCCGACAGGGCCCGACAGGGCCAGTAGAGCCCGACAGAGCCCGACAGAGCCCGACAGAACCCGTCAGAGCCCGACAGAGCCCGACAGAGCCCGACAGAGTCCGACAGGGCCCAGTAGAGCCCGACAGAGCCCGACAGAGCCCGACAGGGCCCGACAGAGCCCGACAGAGCCCGACAGGGCCCGACAGGGCCCATTAGAGCCCGACAGAGCCGAGAGGGCCCGACAGAGCCCGACAGAGCCCGACAGAGCCCGACAGAGCCCGACAGGGCCCGACAGGGCCCGACAGAGCCCGACAGAGCCCGACAGGGCCCAGTAGAGCCCGACAGAGCCCGACAGAGCCCAGTAGAGCCCAGTAGAGCCCGACAGAGCCCGACAGAGCCCGACAGGGCCCGACAGGGCCCGAAAGAGCCCGACAGAGCCCGACAGGGCCCGACAGAACCCGACAGGGCCCAGTAGAGCCCGACAGAGCCTCACAGAGCCCAGTAGAGCCCAGTAGAGCCCGACAGGGCCCGACAGAGCCCGACAGAGCCCGACAGGGACCGACAGGGCCCGACAGAGCCCGACAGAGCCCGACAGGGCCCAGTAGAGCCCGACAGAGCCCGACAGAGCCCGACAGGGCCCAGAAGAGCCCGACAGAGCCCGACAGAGCCCGACAGGGCCCGACAGGGCCCGACAGAGCCCGACAGGGCCCGACAGGGCCCGACAGAGCCCGACAGAGCCCGACAGGGCCCAGTAGAGCCCGACAGAGCCCGACAGAGCCCGACAGGGCCCGACAGGGCCCGACAGAGCCCGACAGAGCCCGACAGGGCCCGACAGAGCCCGACAGAGCCCGACAGAGCCCGACAGGGCCCGACAGGGCCCAGTAGAGCCCGACAGAGCCCGACAGAGCCCGACAGAGCCCGACAGGGCCCGACAGAGCCCGACAGAGCCCGACAGGGCCCGACAGGGCCCGACAGAGCCCGACAGGGCCCGACAGGGCCCGACAGAGCCCGACAGAGCCCGACAGGGCACGACAGAGCCCGACAGAGCCCGACAGAACCCGACAGAGCCCGACAGAGCCCAGAAGAGCCCAGTAGAGCCCGACAGAGTCCGACAGAGCCCGACAGAGCCCGACAGGGCCCGACAGGGCCCTACAGGGCCCAGTAGAGCCCGACAGAGCCCGACAGAACCCGTTCAGAGCCCGACAGAGCCCGACAGAGCCCGACAGAGCCCGACAGAGTCCGACAGGGCCCAGTAGAGCCCGACAGAGCCCGACAGAGCCTGACAGAGCCCGACAGGGCCCGACAGAGCCCGACAGAGCCCGACAGGGTCCGACAGGGCCCAGTAGAGCCCGACAGAGCCCGAGAGGGCCCGACAGAGCCCGACAGAGCCCGACAGAGCCCGACAGGGCCCGACAGGGCCCGACAGGGCCCAGTAGAGCCCGACAGAGCCCGACAGAGCCCGACAGAACCCGACAGGGCCCAGTAGAGCCCGACAGAGCCCGACAGAGCCCGACAGAGCCCGACAGGGCCCAACAGGGCCCGACAGAGCCCGACAGAACCCGACAGCGCCCGACAGGGCCCAGTAGAGCCCGACAGGGCCCGACAGACCCCGACAGAGCCCTACAGGGCCCGACAGAGCCCGACAGAGCCCGACAGAGCCCAGTAGAGCCCGACAGAGCCCGACAGGGCCTGACAGAGACCGACAGAGCCCGACAGAGCCCGACAGGGCCCAGTAGAGCCCGACAGAGCCCGACAGAGCCCGACAGAGCCCAACAGAGCCCGACAGGGCCCGACAGAGCCCGACAGGGCCCGACAGAGCCCGACAGAGCCCGACAGGGCCCAGTAGAGCCCGACAGAGCCCGACAGAGCCCGACAGAGCCCGACAGAGCCCGACAGAGTCCGACAGGGCCCGACAGAGCCCGACAGGGCCCGACAGAGCCCGACAGGGCCCGACAGGGCCCGACAGAGCCCGACAGAGCCCGACAGGGCCCAGTAGAGCCCAGTAGAGCCCGACAGAGCCCAGTAGAGCCCGACAGAGCCCGACAGAGCCCGACAGAGCCCGACAGGGCCCGACAGAGCCCGACAGAGCCCGACAGAGCCCGACAGGGCCCGACAGAGACCGACAGGGCCCAGTAGAGCCCGACAGAGCCCGACAGAGCCCGACAGAGCCCGACAGAGCCCAGTAGAGCCCGACAGAGCCCGACAGAGCCCGACAGAGCCCGACAGGGCCCGACAGAGCCCGACAGGGCCCGACAGGGCCCGACAGAGCCCGACAGAGCCCGACAGGGCCCAGTAGAGCCCGACAGAGCCCGACAGAGCCCGACAGGGCCCGACAGGGCCCGACAGAGCCCGACAGAGCCCGACAGGGCCCGACAGAGCCCAGTAGAGCCCGACAGAGCCCGACAGAGCCCGACAGGGCCCGACAGAGCCCGACAGGGCCCGACAGGGCCCGACAGGGCCCAGTAGAGCCCGACAGAGCCCGACAGAGCCCGACAGAGCCCGACAGGGCCCGACAGAGCCCGACAGAGCCCGACAGGGCCCGACAGGGCCCGACAGAGCCCGACAGAGCCCGACAGGGCACGACAGAGCCCGACAGAGCCCGACAGAACCCGACAGAGCCCGACAGAGCCCAGTAGAGCCCAGTAGAGCCAGACAGAGCCCGACAGAGCCCGACAGGGCCCAGTAGAGCCCGACAGGGCCCAGTAGAGCCCGACAGAGCCCGACAGGGCCCGACAGGGCCCGACAGAGCCCGACAGAGCCCGACAGGGCCCGACAGAGCCCGACAGAGCCCGACAGGGCCCAGTAGAGCCCGACAGAGCCCGACAGAGACCGACAGGGCCCGACAGGGCCCGACAGAGCCCGACAGAGCTCGACAGGGCCCGACAGAGCCCAGTAGAGCCCGACAGAGCCCGACAAAGCCCGACAGGGCCCGACAGAGCCCGACAGAGCCCGACAGGGCCCAGTAGAGACCGACAGAGCCCGACAGAGCCCAGTAGAGCCCAGTAGAGCCCGACAGAGCCCGACAGAGCCCGACAGAGCCCGACAGAGACCAGTTGAGCCCGACAGAGCCCGACAGAGCCCGACAGAGCCCGACAGGGCCCGACAGGGCCCAGTAGAGCCCGACAGAGCCCGACAGAGCCCGACAGGGCCCAGTAGAGCCCGACAGAGCCCGACAGAGCCCGACAGAGCCCGACAGGGCCCGACAGAGCCCGACAGAGCCCGACAGGGCCCGACAGGGCCCGACAGAGCCCAGTAGAGCCCGACAGAGGCCGACAGAGCCCGACAGAGCCCGACAGGGCCCAGTAGAGCCCAGTAGAGCCCGACAGAGCCCAGTAGAGCCCGACAGAGCCCGACAGAGCCCGACAGGGCCCGACAGGGCCCGACAGAGCCCGACAGAGCCCGACAGGGCCCGACAGAGCCTGACAGAGCCCGACAGGGCCCAGTAGAGCCCGACAGAGCCCGACAGAGCCCGACAGAGCCCAGTAGAGCCCGACAGAGCCCGAGAGAGCCCGACAGAGCCCGACAGGGCCCGACAGGGCCCGACAGAGCCCGACAGAGCCCAGTAGAGCCCGACAGAGCCCGACAAAGCCCGACAGGGCCCGACAGAGCCCGACAGAGCCCGACAGGGCCCAGTAGAGACCGACAGAGCCCGACAGAGCCCAGTAGAGCCCAGTAGAGCCCGACAGAGCCCGACAGAGCCCGACAGAGCCCGACAGAGACCAGTTGAGCCCGACAGAGCCCGACAGAGCCCGACAGAGCCCGACAGGGCCCGACAGGGCCCAGTAGAGCCCGACAGAGCCCGACAGAGCCCGACAGGGCCCAGTAGAGCCCGACAGAGCCCGACAGAGCCCGACAGAGCCCGACAGGGCCCGACAGAGCCCGACAGAGCCCGACAGGGCCCGACAGGGCCCGACAGAGCCCAGTAGAGCCCGACAGAGGCCGACAGAGCCCGACAGAGCCCGACAGGGCCCAGTAGAGCCCAGTAGAGCCCGACAGAGCCCAGTAGAGCCCGACAGAGCCCGACAGAGCCCGACAGGGCCCGACAGGGCCCGACAGAGCCCGACAGAGCCCGACAGGGCCCGACAGAGCCTGACAGAGCCCGACAGGGCCCAGTAGAGCCCGACAGAGCCCGACAGAGCCCGACAGAGCCCAGTAGAGCCCGACAGAGCCCGAGAGAGCCCGACAGAGCCCGACAGAGCCCGACAGGGCCCGACAGAGCCCGACAGAGCCCGACAGGGCCCGACAGGGCCCGACAGAGCCCGACAGAGCCCGACAGGGCCCGACAGGGCCCGACAGGGCCCAGTAGAGCCCGACAGAGCCCGACAGAGCCCGACAGGGCCCGACAGAGCCCGACAGAGCCCGACAGGGCCCGACGGGGCCCAGTAGAGCCCGACAGAGCCTGACAGAGCCCGACAGAGCCCGACAGGGTCCGACAGAGCCCGACAGAGCCCGACAGGGCCCGACAGGGCCCGACAGGGCCAGTAGAGCCCGACAGAGCCCGACAGAGCCCGACAGAACCCGTCAGAGCCCGACAGAGCCCGACAGAGCCCGACAGAGTCCGACAGGGCCCAGTAGAGCCCGACAGAGCCCGACAGAGCCCGACAGGGCCCGACAGAGCCCGACAGAGCCCGACAGGGCCCGACAGGGCCCATTAGAGCCCGACAGAGCCGAGAGGGCCCGACAGAGCCCGACAGAGCCCGACAGAGCCCGACAGAGCCCGACAGGGCCCGACAGGGCCCGACAGAGCCCGACAGAGCCCGACAGGGCCCAGTAGAGCCCGACAGAGCCCGACAGAGCCCAGTAGAGCCCAGTAGAGCCCGACAGAGCCCGACAGAGCCCGACAGGGCCCGACAGGGCCCGAAAGAGCCCGACAGAGCCCGACAGGGCCCGACAGAACCCGACAGGGCCCAGTAGAGCCCGACAGAGCCTCACAGAGCCCAGTAGAGCCCAGTAGAGCCCGACAGGGCCCGACAGAGCCCGACAGAGCCCGACAGGGACCGACAGGGCCCGACAGAGCCCGACAGAGCCCGACAGGGCCCAGTAGAGCCCGACAGAGCCCGACAGAGCCCGACAGGGCCCAGAAGAGCCCGACAGAGCCCGACAGAGCCCGACAGGGCCCGACAGGGCCCGACAGAGCCCGACAGGGCCCGACAGGGCCCGACAGAGCCCGACAGAGCCCGACAGGGCCCAGTAGAGCCCGACAGAGCCCGACAGAGCCCGACAGGGCCCGACAGGGCCCGACAGAGCCCGACAGAGCCCGACAGGGCCCGACAGAGCCCGACAGAGCCCGACAGAGCCCGACAGGGCCCGACAGGGCCCAGTAGAGCCCGACAGAGCCCGACAGAGCCCGACAGAGCCCGACAGGGCCCGACAGAGCCCGACAGAGCCCGACAGGGCCCGACAGGGCCCGACAGAGCCCGACAGGGCCCGACAGGGCCCGACAGAGCCCGACAGAGCCCGACAGGGCACGACAGAGCCCGACAGAGCCCGACAGAACCCGACAGAGCCCGACAGAGCCCAGAAGAGCCCAGTAGAGCCCGACAGAGTCCGACAGAGCCCGACAGAGCCCGACAGGGCCCGACAGGGCCCTACAGGGCCCAGTAGAGCCCGACAGAGCCCGACAGAACCCGTTCAGAGCCCGACAGAGCCCGACAGAGCCCGACAGAGCCCGACAGAGTCCGACAGGGCCCAGTAGAGCCCGACAGAGCCCGACAGAGCCTGACAGAGCCCGACAGGGCCCGACAGAGCCCGACAGAGCCCGACAGGGTCCGACAGGGCCCAGTAGAGCCCGACAGAGCCCGAGAGGGCCCGACAGAGCCCGACAGAGCCCGACAGAGCCCGACAGAGCCCGACAGGGCCCGACAGGGCCCGACAGGGCCCAGTAGAGCCCGACAGAGCCCGACAGAGCCCGACAGAACCCGACAGGGCCCAGTAGAGCCCGACAGAGCCCGACAGAGCCCGACAGAGCCCGACAGGGCCCAACAGGGCCCGACAGAGCCCGACAGAACCCGACAGCGCCCGACAGGGCCCAGTAGAGCCCGACAGGGCCCGACAGACCCCGACAGAGCCCTACAGGGCCCGACAGAGCCCGACAGAGCCCGACAGAGCCCAGTAGAGCCCGACAGAGCCCGACAGGGCCTGACAGAGACCGACAGAGCCCGACAGAGCCCGACAGGGCCCAGTAGAGCCCGACAGAGCCCGACAGAGCCCGACAGAGCCCAACAGAGCCCGACAGGGCCCGACAGAGCCCGACAGGGCCCGACAGAGCCCGACAGAGCCCGACAGGGCCCAGTAGAGCCCGACAGAGCCCGACAGAGCCCGACAGAGCCCGACAGAGCCCGACAGAGTCCGACAGGGCCCGACAGAGCCCGACAGGGCCCGACAGAGCCCGACAGGGCCCGACAGGGCCCGACAGAGCCCGACAGAGCCCGACAGGGCCCAGTAGAGCCCAGTAGAGCCCGACAGAGCCCAGTAGAGCCCGACAGAGCCCGACAGAGCCCGACAGAGCCCGACAGGGCCCGACAGAGCCCGACAGAGCCCGACAGAGCCCGACAGGGCCCGACAGAGACCGACAGGGCCCAGTAGAGCCCGACAGAGCCCGACAGAGCCCGACAGAGCCCGACAGAGCCCAGTAGAGCCCGACAGAGCCCGACAGAGCCCGACAGAGCCCGACAGGGCCCGACAGAGCCCGACAGGGCCCGACAGGGCCCGACAGAGCCCGACAGAGCCCGACAGGGCCCAGTAGAGCCCGACAGAGCCCGACAGAGCCCGACAGGGCCCGACAGGGCCCGACAGAGCCCGACAGAGCCCGACAGGGCCCGACAGAGCCCAGTAGAGCCCGACAGAGCCCGACAGAGCCCGACAGGGCCCGACAGAGCCCGACAGGGCCCGACAGGGCCCGACAGGGCCCAGTAGAGCCCGACAGAGCCCGACAGAGCCCGACAGAGCCCGACAGGGCCCGACAGAGCCCGACAGAGCCCGACAGGGCCCGACAGGGCCCGACAGAGCCCGACAGAGCCCGACAGGGCACGACAGAGCCCGACAGAGCCCGACAGAACCCGACAGAGCCCGACAGAGCCCAGTAGAGCCCAGTAGAGCCAGACAGAGCCCGACAGAGCCCGACAGGGCCCAGTAGAGCCCGACAGGGCCCAGTAGAGCCCGACAGAGCCCGACAGGGCCCGACAGGGCCCGACAGAGCCCGACAGAGCCCGACAGGGCCCGACAGAGCCCGACAGAGCCCGACAGGGCCCAGTAGAGCCCGACAGAGCCCGACAGAGACCGACAGGGCCCGACAGGGCCCGACAGAGCCCGACAGAGCTCGACAGGGCCCGACAGAGCCCAGTAGAGCCCGACAGAGCCCGACAAAGCCCGACAGGGCCCGACAGAGCCCGACAGAGCCCGACAGGGCCCAGTAGAGACCGACAGAGCCCGACAGAGCCCAGTAGAGCCCAGTAGAGCCCGACAGAGCCCGACAGAGCCCGACAGAGCCCGACAGAGACCAGTTGAGCCCGACAGAGCCCGACAGAGCCCGACAGAGCCCGACAGGTCCCGACAGGGCCCAGTAGAGCCCGACAGAGCCCGACAGAGCCCGACAGGGCCCAGTAGAGCCCGACAGAGCCCGACAGAGCCCGACAGAGCCCGACAGGGCCCGACAGAGCCCGACAGAGCCCGACAGGGCCCGACAGGGCCCGACAGAGCCCAGTAGAGCCCGACAGAGGCCGACAGAGCCCGACAGAGCCCGACAGGGCCCAGTAGAGCCCAGTAGAGCCCGACAGAGCCCAGTAGAGCCCGACAGAGCCCGACAGAGCCCGACAGGGCCCGACAGGGCCCGACAGAGCCCGACAGAGCCCGACAGGGCCCGACAGAGCCTGACAGAGCCCGACAGGGCCCAGTAGAGCCCGACAGAGCCCGACAGAGCCCGACAGAGCCCAGTAGAGCCCGACAGAGCCCGAGAGAGCCCGACAGAGCCCGACAGGGCCCGACAGGGCCCGACAGAGCCCGACAGAGCCCGACAGGGCCCGACAGGGCCCGACAGGGCCCGACAGAGCCCGACAGGGCCCGACAGGGCCCGACAGGGCCCAGTAGAGCCCGACAGAGCCCGACAGAGCCCGACAGGGCCCGACAGAGCCCGACAGAGCCCGACAGGGCCCGACGGGGCCCAGTAGAGCCCGACAGAGCCTGACAGAGCCCGACAGAGCCCGACAGGGTCCGACAGAGCCCGACAGAGCCCGACAGAGCCCGACAGGGCCCGACAGGGCCAGTAGAGCCCGACAGAGCCCGACAGAGCCCGACAGAACCCGTCAGAGCCCGACAGAGCCCGACAGAGCCCGACAGAGTCCGACAGGGCCCAGTAGAGCCCGACAGAGCCCGACAGAGCCCGACAGGGCCCGACAGAGCCCGACAGAGCCCGACAGGGCCCGACAGGGCCCATTAGAGCCCGACAGAGCCGAGAGGGCCCGACAGAGCCCGACAGAGCCCGACAGAGCCCGACAGAGCCCGACAGGGCCCGACAGGGCCCGACAGAGCCCGACAGAGCCCGACAGGGCCCAGTAGAGCCCGACAGAGCCCGACAGAGCCCAGTAGAGCCCAGTAGAGCCCGACAGAGCCCGACAGAGCCCGACAGGGCCCGACAGGGCCCGAAAGAGCCCGACAGAGCCCGACAGGGCCCGACAGAACCCGACAGGGCCCAGTAGAGCCCGACAGAGCCTCACAGAGCCCAGTAGAGCCCAGTAGAGCCCGACAGGGCCCGACAGAGCCCGACAGAGCCCGACAGGGACCGACAGGGCCCGACAGAGCCCGACAGAGCCCGACAGGGCCCAGTAGAGCCCGACAGAGCCCGACAGAGCCCGACAGGGCCCAGAAGAGCCCGACAGAGCCCGACAGAGCCCGACAGGGCCCGACAGGGCCCGACAGAGCCCGACAGGGCCCGACAGGGCCCGACAGAGCCCGACAGAGCCCGACAGGGCCCAGTAGAGCCCGACAGAGCCCGACAGAGCCCGACAGGGCCCGACAGGGCCCGACAGAGCCCGACAGAGCCCGACAGGGCCCGACAGAGCCCGACAGAGCCCGACAGAGCCCGACAGGGCCCGACAGGGCCCAGTAGAGCCCGACAGAGCCCGACAGAGCCCGACAGAGCCCGACAGGGCCCGACAGAGCCCGACAGAGCCCGACAGGGCCCGACAGGGCCCGACAGAGCCCGACAGGGCCCGACAGGGCCCGACAGAGCCCGACAGGGCCCGACAGGGCACGACAGAGCCCGACAGAGCCCGACAGAACCCGACAGAGCCCGACAGAGCCCAGAAGAGCCCAGTAGAGCCCGACAGAGTCCGACAGAGCCCGACAGAGCCCGACAGGGCCCGACAGGGCCCTACAGGGCCCAGTAGAGCCCGACAGAGCCCGACAGAACCCGTTCAGAGCCCGACAGAGCCCGACAGAGCCCGACAGAGCCCGACAGAGTCCGACAGGGCCCAGTAGAGCCCGACAGAGCCCGAGAGGGCCCGACAGAGCCCGACAGAGCCTGACAGAGCCCGACAGGGCCCGACAGAGCCCGACAGAGCCCGACAGGGTCCGACAGGGCCCAGTAGAGCCCGACAGAGCCCGAGAGGGCCCGACAGAGCCCGACAGAGCCCGACAGAGCCCGACAGAGCCCGACAGGGCCCGACAGGGCCCGACAGGGCCCAGTAGAGCCCGACAGAGCCCGACAGAGCCCGACAGAACCCGACAGGGCCCAGTAGAGCCCGACAGAGCCCGACAGAGCCCGACAGAGCCCGACAGGGCCCAACAGGGCCCGACAGAGCCCGACAGAACCCGACAGCGCCCGACAGGGCCCAGTAGAGCCCGACAGGGCCCGACAGACCCCGACAGAGCCCTACAGGGCCCGACAGAGCCCGACAGAGCCCGACAGAGCCCAGTAGAGCCCGACAGAGCCCGACAGGGCCTGACAGAGACCGACAGAGCCCGACAGAGCCCGACAGGGCCCAGTAGAGCCCGACAGAGCCCGACAGAGCCCGACAGAGCCCAACAGAGCCCGACAGGGCCCGACAGAGCCCGACAGGGCCCGACAGAGCCCGACAGAGCCCGACAGGGCCCAGTAGAGCCCGACAGAGCCCGACAGAGCCCGACAGAGCCCGACAGAGCCCGACAGAGTCCGACAGGGCCCGACAGAGCCCGACAGGGCCCGACAGAGCCCGACAGGGCCCGACAGGGCCCGACAGAGCCCGACAGAGCCCGACAGGGCCCAGTAGAGCCCAGTAGAGCCCGACAGAGCCCAGTAGAGCCCGACAGAGCCCGACAGAGCCCGACAGAGCCCGACAGGGCCCGACAGAGCCCGACAGAGCCCGACAGGGCCCGACAGAGACCGACAGGGCCCAGTAGAGCCCGACAGAGCCCGACAGAGCCCGACAGAGCCCGACAGAGCCCAGTAGAGCCCGACAGAGCCCGACAGAGCCCGACAGAGCCCGACAGGGCCCGACCGGGCCCGACAGGGCCCGACAGGGCCCGACAGGGCCCAGTAGAGCCCGACAGAGCCCGACAGAGCCCGACAGGGCCCGACAGGGCCCAGTAGAGCCCGACAGAGCCCGACAGAGCCCAGTAGAGCCCAGTAGAGCCCGACAGAGCCCGACAGAGCCCGACAGAGCCCGACAGAGCCCGACAGGGCCCAGAAGAGCCCGACAGAGCCCGACAGGGCCCGACAGGGCCCGACAGGGCCCAGTAGAGCCTGACAGAGCCCGACAGAGCCCGACAGAGCCCGACAGAGCCTGACAGGGCCCAGTAGAGCCCGACAGAGCCCGACAGAGTCCAGTAGAGCCCGACAGAGCCCGACAGGGCCCGACAGGGCCCGACAGAGCCCGACAGAGCCCGACAGAGCCCGACAGAGCCCGACAGGGCCCCACAGAGCCCAACAGAGCCCGACAGAGCCCGACAGGGCCCAGTAGAGCCCGACAGAGCCCGACAGAGCCCGACAGGGCCCAGTAGAGCCCGACAGAGCCCGACAGAACCCGACAGAGCCCAGTAGAGCCCGACAGAGCCTGACAGAGCCCGACAGAGACCGAGAGGGCTTGACAGGTCCCGACAGGGCCCAGTAGAGCCCGACAGAGCCCGACAGAGCCCGACAGAGCCCGACAGAGCCCAGTAGAGCCCGACAGAGCCCGACAGAGCCCGACAGAGCCCGACAGGGCCCGACAGGGCCCGACAGGCCCCAGTAGAGCCCAGTAGAGCCCGACAGAGCCCGACAGAGCCCAACAGGGCCCGACAGAGCCCGACAGAGCCCGACAGAGCCCGACAGGGCCCGACAGAGCCCGACAGAGCCCGACAGGGCCCGACAGGGCCCGACAGAACCCGACAGAGCCCAGTAGAGCCCGACAGAGCCCGACAGAGCCCGACAGAGCCCGACAGAGCCCGACAGGGCCCAGTAGAGCCCAGTAGAGCCCGGCAGAGCCCAGTAGGGCCCGACAGAGCCCGACAGAGCCCGACAGAGACCGACAGAGCCCGACAGGGCCCGACAGAGCCCGACAGGGCCCAGTAGAGCCCAGTAGAGCCCGACAGAGCCCGACAGAGCCCGACAGGGCCCGACAGAGCCCGACAGAGCCCGACAGAGCCCAGTAGAGCCCAGTAGAGCCCGACAGAGCCCGACAGAGCCCGACAGGGCCCGACAGAGCCCGACAGAGCCCGACAGGGCCCGACAGGGCCCAGTAGAGCCCGACAGAGCCCGAGAGGGCCCGACAGGGCCCGACAGAGCCCAGTTTAGCCCAGTAGAGACCGACAGAGCTCGACAGAGCCCTACAGGGACCGACAGGGCCCAGGAGAGCCCGACAGAGCCCGACAGAGCCCGACAGGGCCCGACAGAGCCCGACAGAGCCCAGTAGAGCCCGACAGAGCCCGACAGAGCCCGACAGGGCCCGACAGAGCCCGACAGAGCCCAGTAGAGCCCGACAGAGCCCGACAGAGCCCGACAGAGCCTGACAGAGCCCGACAGGGCCCGACAGGGCCCAGTAGAGCCCGACAGAGCCCAGTAGAGCCCGACAGAGCCCGACAGAGCCCGACAGAGCCCGACAGGGCCCGACAGGGCCCGACAGGGCCCGACAGAGCCCGACAGGGCCTGACAGAGCCCGACAGGGCCCAGTAGAGCCCAACAGAGCCCGAGAGAGCCCGACAGAGCCCGACAGAGCCCGACACGGCCCGACAGAGCCCGACAGAGCCCGACAGAGCCCAGTAGAGCCCGACAGAGCCCGAGAGAGCCCGACAGAGCCCGACAGAGCCCGACAGGGCCCGACAGAGCACGACAGAGCCCGACAGGGCCCGACAGAGCCCGGCAGAGCCCGACAGAGCCCGACAGGGCCCGACAGAGCCCGACAGGGCCCGACAGGCCCAGTAGAGCCCGACAGAGCCCGACAGAGCCCGACAGGACCCGACAGAGCCCGACAGAGCCCGACAGAGCCCGACAGGGCCCGACAGGGCCCAGTAGAGCCCGAAAGAGCCCGACAGGGCCCGACAGGGCCCAGTAGAGCCCGACAGAGCCCGACAGGGCCCGACAGAGCCCGACAGAGCCCGACAGGGCCCAGTAGAGCCCGACAGAGCCCGACAGAGCCCGACAGAGCCCGACAGGGCCCAGTAGAGCCCGACAGAGCCCGACAGAGCCCAGTAGAGCCCGACAGAGCCCTACAGAGCCCGACAGAGCCCATTAGAGCCCGACAGAGCCCGACAGGGCCCGACAGGGCCCGACAGGGCCCAGTAGAGCCCGACAGAGCCCGACAGAGCCCAGTAGAGCCCAGTAGAGCCCGACAGAGCCCGACAGAGCCCGACAGAGCCCGACAGGGCCCAACAGAGCCCGACAGGGCCCGACAGGGCCCGACAGAGCCCGACAGGGCCCGACAGGGCCCAGTAGAGCCCGAAAGAGCCCGACAGAGCCCGACAGAGCCCGACAGAGCCCGACAGGGCCCGACAGAGCCCGACAGGGCCCAGTAGAGCCCGACAGAGCCCGACAGAGCCCGACAGGGCCCAACAGAGCCCGACAGAGCCCAGTAGAGCCCGACAGAGCCCGACAGAGCCCGACAGGGCCCAGTAGAGCCCGACAGAGCCCGACAGAGCCCGACAGAGCCCGACAGAGCCCGACAGGGCCCGACAGAGCCCGACAGGGCCCAGTAGAGCCCGACAGAGCCCGACAGAGCCCGACAGGGCCCAACAGAGCCCGACAGAGCCCAGTAGAGCCCGACAGAGCCCGACAGAGCCCGACAGGGCCCGACAGAGCCCGACAGGGCCCGAAAGGGTCCGACAGAGCCCGACAGAGCCCGACAGAGCCCGACAGGGCCCAGTAGAGCCCGACAGAGCCCGACAGAGCCCGACAGAGCCCAGTAGAGCCCGACAGAACCCGACAGAGCCCGACAGAGCCCGACAGAGCCCAGTAGAGCCCGACAGAGCCCGACAGGGCCCGACAGGGCCCGACAGGGCCCAGTAGAGCCCGACAGAGCCCGACAGAGCCCAGTAGAGCCCAGTAGAGCCCGACAGAGCCCGACAGAGCCCGACAGAGCCCGACAGGGCCCGACAGGGCCCGACAGAGCCCGGCAGGGCCCGACAGGGCCCGACAGAGCCCAGTAGAGCCCAGTAGAGCCCAGTAGAGCCCGACAGAGCCCGACAGAGCCCAGTAGAGCCCAGTAGAGCCCGACAGGGCCCGACAGGGCCCGACAGAGCCCGACAGAGCCCGACAGGGCCCAGTAGAGCCCGACAGAGACCGACAGAGCCCGACAGAGCCCAGTAGAGCCCGACAGAGCCCGAGAGAGCCCGACAGGGCCCGACAGGGCCCGACAGGGCCCGACAGAGCCCAGTAGAGCCCAGTAGAGCCCAGTAGAGCCCGAAAGAGCCCGACAGAGCCCAACAGGGCCCGACAGAGCCCGACAGAGCCCGACAGGGCCCGACAGGGCCCGACAGAGCCCGACAGGGCCCGACAGAGCCCGACAGAGCCCAGTAGAGCCCGACAGAGCCCGACAGGGCCCAGTAGAGCCCAGTAGAGCCCTGCAGAGCCCAGTAGGGCCCGACAGAGCCCGACAGAGCCCGACAGAGCCCGACAGGGCCCGACAGAGCCCAGTAGAGCCCAATAGAGCCCGACAGAGCCCGACAGAGCCCGACAGAGCCCAGTAGAGCCCAATAGAGCCCGACAGAGCCCGACAGAGCCCGACAGGGCCCGACAGAGCCCGACAGAGCCCGACAGGGCCCGACAGGGCCCAGTAGAGCCCGACAGAGCCCGAGAGGGCCCGACAGGGCCCGACAGAGCCCAGTTTAGCCCAGTAGAAACCGACAGAGCCCGACAGAGCCCTACAGGGACCGACAGGGCCCAGTAGAGCCCGACAGAGCCCGACAGAGCCCGACAGAGCCCGACAGAGCCCGACAGGGCCCGACAGAGCCCGACAGGGCCCGACAGGGCCCGACAGAGCCCGACAGAGCCCGACAGAGCCCGACAGGGCCCGACAGAGCCCGACAGGGCCTAGTTGAGCCCGACAGAGCCCGACAGAGCCCGACAGGGCCCGACAGGGCCCAGTAGAGCCCGAAAGTGCCCGACAGAGCCCAGTAGAGCCCGACAGGGCCCGACAGGGCCCGACAGGGCCCAGTAGAGCCCGACAGAGCCCGACAGGGCCCAGTAGAGCCCGACAGAGCCCGACAGAGCCCGACAGAGCCCGACAGGGCCCAGTAGAGCCCGACAGAGCCCGACAGGGCCCGACAGGGCCCGACAGAGCCCGACAGGGCCCGACAGAGACCGACAGGGCCCGACAGAGCCCGACAGAGCCCGACAGAGCCCGACAGGGCCCGACAGGGCCCAGTAGAGCCCGACAGAGCCGAGAGGGCCCGACAGAGCCCGACAGAGCCCGACAGAGCCCGACAGGGCCCGACAGAGCCCGACAGAGCCCGACAGAGCCCAGTAGAGCCCGACAGAGCCCGACAGAGCCCGACAGAACCCGACAGGGCCCAGTAGAGCCCGACAGAGCCCGACAGAGCCCGACAGAGCCCGACAGGGCCCGACAGGGCCCAGTAGAGCCCGACAGAGCCCGACAGAGCCCGACAGGGCCCGACAGAGCCCGACAGAGCCCGACACAGCCCGACAGAGCCCGACAGGGCCCAGTAGAGCCCGACAGAGCCCGACAGGGCCTGACAGAGCCCGACAGAGCCCGACAGGGCCCAGTAGAGCCCGACAGAGCCCGACAGAGCCCGACAGGGCCCGACAGAGACCGACAGAGCCCGACAGGGCCCGACAGAGCCCGACAGAGCCCGACAGAGCCCGACAGGGCCCAGTAGAGCCCGACAGAGCCCGAAAGAGCCCGACAGAGCCCGACAGAGCCCAGTAGAGCCCGACAGAGCCCGACAGAGCCCGACAGAGCCCGACAGGGCCCGACAGAGCCCGACAGAGCCCGACAGAACCCGACAGGGCCCGACAGAGCCCGACAGGGCCCAGTAGAGCCCGACAGAGCCCGACAGAGCCCGACAGAGCCCGACAGAGCCCAGTAGAGCCCGACAGAACCCGACAGAGCCCGACAGAGCCCGACAGAGCCCAGTAGAGCCCGACAGAGCCCGACAGGGCCCGACAGGGCCCGACAGGGCCCAGTAGAGCCCGACAGAGCCCGACAGAGCCCAGTAGAGCCCAGTAGAGCCCGACAGAGCCCGACAGAGCCCGACAGAGCCCGACAGGGCTCGACAGAGCCCGACAGAGCCCGACAGGGCCCGACAGAGCCCGACAGGGCCCGACAGGGCCCAGTAGAGCCCGACAGAACCCGACAGAGCCCAGTAGAGCCCAGTAGAGCCCGACAGGGCCCGACAGAGCCTGACAGAGCCCGACAGGCACCGACAGGGCCCGACAGAGCCCGACAGAGCCCGACAGGGCCCAGTAGAGCCCGACAGAGCCCGACAGAGCCCGACAGGGCCCAGTAGAGCCCGACAGATCCCGACAGAGCCCGACAGAGCCCGACAGGGCCCGAGAGAGCCCGACAGAGCCCGACAGAGCCCGACAGGGCCCGACAGAGCCCGACAGGGCCCGACAGGGCCCAGTAGAGCCCGACAGAGCCCGACAGAGCCCGACAGAGCCCGACAGGGCCCGACAGGGCCCGACAGAGCCCGACAGAGCCCGACAGGGCCCGACAGGGCCCGACAGGGCCCAGTAGAGCCCGACAGAGCCCGACAGAGCCCGACAGAGCCCGACAGGGCCCGACAGAACCCGACAGAGCACGACAGAGCCCGACAGGGCCCGACAGAGCCCGACAGGGCCCGACAGGGCCCGACAGAGCCCGACAGAGCCCGACAGGGCCCGACAGAGCCCGACAGAGCCCGACAGAGCCCGACAGAACCCGACAGAGCCCGACAGAACCCAGTAGAGCCCAGTAGAGCCCGACAGAGCCCGACAGAGCCCGACAGAGCCCGACAGGGCCCGACAGGGCCCGACAGGGCCCAGTAGAGCCCGACAGAGCCCGACAGAACCCGTCAGAGCCCGACAGAGCCCGACAGGGCCCGACAGAGCCCGACAGGGCCCGACAGAGTCCGACAGGGCCCAGTAGAGCCCGACAGAGCCCGACAGAGCCCGACAGAGCCCGACAGGGCCCGACAGGGCCCGACAGGGCCCGACAGAGCCCGACAGGGCCCAGTAGAGCCCGACAGAGCCCGAGAGGGCCCGACAGAGCCCGACAGAGCCCGACAGGGCCCGACAGAGCCCGACAGAACCCGACAGAGCCCGACAGGGCCCGACAGGGCCCAGTAGAGCCCGACAGAGCCCGACAGAGCCCGACAGAACCCGACAGGGCCCCGTAGAGACCGACAGAGCCCGACAGAGCCCGACAGAGACCGACAGGGCCCGACAGAGCCCGAGAGAGCCCGACAGAACCCGACAGCGCCCGACAGGGCCCAGTAGAGCCCGACAAGGCCCGACAGAGCCCGACAGAGCCCGACAGGGCCCGACAGAGCCCGACAGAGCCCGACAGAGCCCAGTAGAGCCCGACAGAGCCCGACAGGGCCCGACAGAGCCCGACAGAGCCCGACAGAGCCCGACAGAGCCCGACAGGGCCCAGTAGAGCCCGACAGAGCCCGACAGAGCCCGACAGAGCCCGACAGGGCCCGACAGGGCCCGACAGAGCCCGACAGGGCCCGACAGAGCCCAACAGAGCCCGACAGGGCCCGACAGGGCCCAGTAGAGCCCGACAGAGCCCGACAGAGCCCGACAGAGCCCGACAGAGCCCGACAGGGCCCGACAGAGCCCGACAGAGCCCGACAGGGCCCGACAGAGCCCGACAGAACCCGACAGAGCCCGACAGGGCCCGACAGAGCCCGACAGAGCCCGACAGAGCCCGACAGGGCCCGACAGAGCCCGACAGAGCCCGACAGAGCCCGACAGGGCCCGACAGGGCCCGACAGAGCCCGACAGGGCCCGACAGGGCCCGACAGAGCCCAGTAGAGCCCGACACAGCCCGACAGAGCCCGACAGAGCCCGACAGAACCCGACAGAGCCCGACAGAGTCCAGTAGAGCCCGACAGAGCCCGACAGAGCCCGACAGAGCCCGACAGGGCCCAGTAGAGGCCGACAGAGCCCGACAGAGCCCGACAGAGCCCGACAGGGCCTGACAGGGCCCAGAAGAGCCCGACAGAGCCCGACAGAGCCCGACAGAACCCGACAGAGCCCGACAGAACCCGACAGGGCCCGACAGAGCCCGACAGAGCCCGACAGGGCCCAGTAGAGACCGACAGAGCCCGACAGAGCCCAGTAGAGCCCAGTAGAGCCCGACAGAGCCCGACAGAGCCCGACAGAGCCCGACAGAACCCGACAGAGCCCGACAGAGACCAGTTGAGCCCGACAGAGCCCGACAGAGCCCGACAGAGCGCGACAGGGCCCGACAGGGCCAAGTAGAGCCCGACAGAGCCCGACAGAGCCCAACAGAGCCCAGTAGAGCCCGACAGAGCCCGACAGAGCCCGACAGAGCCCGACAGGGCCCGACAGAGCCCGACAGAGCCCGACAGGGCCCGACAGAGCCCGACAGGGCCCGACAGAGCACAGTAGAGCCCGACAGAGCCCGACAGAGCCCGACAGAGCCCGACAGGGCCCAGTAGAGCCCAGTAGAGCCTGACAGAGCCCAGTAGAGCCCGACAGAGCCCGACAGAGCCCGACAGGGCCCGACAGGGCCCGACAGAGCCCGACAGAGCCCGACAGAGCCCGAAAGGGCCCGACAGGGCCTGACAGGGCCCGACAGAGCCCGACAGGGCCCGACAGGGCCCAGTAGAGCCCGACAGAGCCCGACAGAGCCCGACAGAGCCCGACAGAGTCCGACAAAGCCCAGTAGAGCCCGACAGAGCCCGAGAGAGCCCGACAGAGCCCGACAGAGCCCGACAGGGCCCGACAGAGCCCGACAGGGCCCGACAGAGCCCGACAGAGCCCGACAGGTCCCGACAGGGCCCGACAGAGCCCGACAGGGCCCGACAGGGCCCAGTAGAGCCCGACAGAGCCCGACAGAGCCCGACAGGGCCCGAAAGGGCCCGACAGGGCCCGACAGAGCCCAGTAGAGCCCGACAGAGCCCGACAGAGCCCGACAGAGCCCGACAGAGCCCGACAGGGCCCGACAGAGGCCGACAGGGCCCGACAGGGCCCGACAGAGCCCGACAGAGCCCGACAGGGCCCGACAGAGCCCGACAGGGCCCAGTAGAGCCCGACAGAGCCCGACAGAGCCCGACAGAGCCCAGTAGAGCCCGACAGAGCCCGACAGAGCCCGACAGAGCCCAGTAGAGCCCGACAGAGCCCGACAGGGCCCGACAGGGCCCGACAGGGCCCAGTAGAGCCCGACAGAGCCCGACAGAGCCCAGTAGAGCCCAGTAGAGCCCGACAGAGCCCGACAGAGCCCGACAGGGCCCGACAGAGCCCGACAGAGCCCGACAGGGCCCGACAGAGCCCGACAGGGCCCGACAGGGCCCAGTAGAGCCCGAAAGAGCCCGACAGAGCCCAGTAGAGCCCAGTAGAGCCCGACAGGGCCCGACAGGGCCCGACAGGGCCCAGTAGAGCCCGACAGAGCCCGACAGAGCCTGACAGAGCCCGACAGGGCCCGACAGGGCCCGACAGACCCCGACAGAGCCCGACAGGGCCCAGTAGAGCCCGACAGAGCCCGACAGAGCCCGACAGGGCCCGACAGGGCCCAGTAGAGCCCGACAGAGCCCGACAGAGCCCGACAGGGCCCGACAGGGCCCGACAGAGCCCAACAGGGCCCGACAGAGCCCGACAGAGCCCGACAGGGCCCAGTAGAGCCCGACAGAGCCCGACAGAGCCCGACAGAGCCCAACAGAGCCCAGTAGAGCCCGACAGAGCCCGACAGAGCCCGACAGAGCCCGACAGAGCCCGACAGGGCCCGACAGAGCCCGACAGGGCCCGACAGGGCCCGACAGAGCCCGACAGAGCCCGACAGAGCCCGACAGGGCCCAGTAGAGCCCGACAGAGCCCGACAGAGCCCGACAGAGCCCGACAGAGCCCAGTAGAGCCCGACAGAACCCGACAGAGCCCGACAGAGCCCGACAGGGCCCGACAGGGCCCGACAGGGCCCAGTAGAGAACGACAGAGCCCGACAGAGCCCAGTAGAGCCCAGTAGAGCCCGACAGAGCCCGACAGAGCCCGACAGAGCCCGACAGGGCCCGACAGAGCCCGACAGAGCCCGACAGGGCCCGACAGAGCCCGACAGGGCCCGACAGGGCCCAGTAGAGCCCGACAGATTCCGACAGAGCCCGACAGGGCCCGACAGGGCCCGACAGAGCCCGACAGAGCCCGACAGGGCCCGACAGGGCCCGACAGAGCCCAGTAGAGCCCGACAGAGCCCGACAGAGCCCGACAGAGCCCGACAGGGCCCGACAGGGCCCAGTAGAGCCCGACAGAGCCCGACAGAGCCCGACAGAGCCCGACAGGGCCCGACAGAGCCCGACAGAGCCCGACAGGGCGCGACAGGGCCCGACAGGGCCCGACAGAGCCCGACAGGGCACGACAGAGCCCGACAGAGCCCGACAGGGCCCGACAGAGCCCGACAGAGCCCGACAGAGCCCAGTAGAGCCCAGTAGAGCCCGACAGAGCCCGACAGAGCCCGACAGAGCCCGACAGGGCCCGACAGGGCCCGACAGGGCCCAGTAGAGCCCGACAGAGCCCGACAGAACCCGTCAGAGCCCGACAGAGCCCGACAGAGCCCGACAGAGCCCGACAGAATTCGACAGAGTCCGACAGGGCCCAGTAGAGCCCGACAGAGACCGACAGAGCCCGACAGAGCCCGACAGAGCCCGACAGGGCCCGACAGAGCCCGACAGGGCCCGACAGGGCCCAGTAGAGCCCGACAGAGCCCGAGAGGGCCCGACAGAGCCCGACAGAGCCCGACAGAGCCCGACAGGGCCCGACAGAGCCCGACAGAGCCCGACAGAGCCCGACAGGGCCCGACAGGGCCCAGTAGAGCCCGACAGAGCCCGACAGAGCCCGACAGAACCCGACAGGGCCCAGTACAGCCCGACAGAGCCCGACAGAGCCCGACAGAGCCCGACAGGGCCCGACAGAGCCCGACAGAGCCCGACAGGGCCCGACAGGGCCCGACAGGGCCCAGTAGAGCCCGAGAGAGCCCGACAGAGCCCGACAGAGCCCGACAGGGCCCGACAGAGCCCGACAGAGCCTGACAGAGCCCAGTAGAGCCCGACAGAGCCCGACAGAGCCCGACAGAGCCCAGTAGAGCCCAACAGAGCCCGACAGAGCCCGACAGAGCCCGACAGGGCCCGACAGAGCCCGACAGAGCCCGACAGGGCCCGACAGGGCCCGACAGAGCCCGACAGGGCCCGACAGAGCCCGACAGGGCCCGAAAGAGCCCGACAGGGCCCAGTAGAGCCCGACAGAGCCCGACAGAGCTCGACAGAGCCCGACAGAGCCCGACAGAGACCAGTAGAGCCCGACAGAGCCCGACAGAGCCCGACAGAGCCCGACAGGGCCCGACAGAGCCCGACAGGGCCCGACAGGGCCCGACAGAGCCCGACAGAGCCCGACAGGCCCGACAGAGCCCGACAGAGCCCGACAGAGCCCGACAGGGCCCGACAGAGCCCGACAGAGCCCGACAGAGCCCGACAGGGCCCAGTAGAGCCCGACAGGGCCCAGTAGAGCCCGACAGAGCCCGACAGGGCCCGACAGGGCCCGACAGAGCCCGACAGAGCACGACAGGGCCCGACAGAGCCCGACAGAGCCCGACAGAGCCCGACAGGGCCCAGTAGAGCCCGACAGAGCCCGACAGAGCCCGACAGGGCCCGACAGGGCCCGACAGAGCCCGACAGAGCCCGACAGAGCCCGACAGGGCCCGACAGGGCCCAGTAGAGCCCGACAGAGCCCGACAGAGCCCGACAGAGCCCGACAGGGCCCGACAGAGCCCGACAGAGCCCGACAGAGCCCAGTAGAGCCCAGTAGAGCCCGACAGAGCCCGACAGAGCCCGACAGAGCCCGACAGGGCCCGACAGGGCCCGACAGGGCCCAGTAGAGCCCGATAGAGCCCGACAGAACCCGTCAGAGCCCGACAGAGCCCGACAGAGCCCGACAGAGCCCGACAGAATTCGACAGAGTCCGACAGGGCCCAGTAGAGCCCGACAGAGACCGACAGAGCCCGACAGAGCCCGACAGAGCCCGACAGGGCCCGACAGAGCCCGACAGGGCCCGACAGGGCCCAGTAGAGCCCGACAGAGCCCGAGAGGGCCCGACAGAGCCCGACAGAGCCCGACAGAGCCCGACAGAGCCCGACAGGGCCCGACAGAGCCCGACAGAGCCCGACAGGGCCCGACAGGGCCCAGTAGAGCCCGACAGAGCCCGACAGAGCCCGACAGAACCCGACAGGGCCCAGTAGAGCCCGACAGAGCCCGACAGAGCCCGACAGAGCCCGACAGGGCCCGACAGAGCCCGACAGAGCCCGACAGAACCCGACAGCGCCCGACAGGGCCCAGTAGAGCCCGAGAGAGCCCGACAGAGCCCGACAGAGCCCGACAGGGCCCGACAGAGCCCGACAGAGCCCGACAGAGCCCAGTAGAGCCCGACAGAGCCCGACAGAGCCCGACAGAGCCCAGTAGAGCCCAACAGAGCCCGACAGAGCCCGACAGAGCCCGACAGGGCCCGACAGAGCCCGACAGAGCCCGCCAGGGCCCGACAGGGCCCGACAGAGCCCGACAGGGCCCGAAAGAGCCCGACAGGGCCCAGTAGAGCCCGACAGAGCCCGACAGAGCCCGACAGAGCCCGACAGAGCCCGACAGAGACCAGTAGAGCCCGACAGAGCCCGACAGAGCCCGACAGAGCCCGACAGGGCCCGACAGAGCCCGACAGGGCCCGACAGGGCCCGACAGAGCCCGACAGAGCCCGACAGGGCCCGACAGGGCCCGACAGAGCCCGACAGAGCACGACAGGGCCCGACAGAGCCCGACAGAGCCCGACAGAGCCCGACAGGGCCCAGTAGAGCCCGACAGAGCCCGACAGAGCCCGACAGGGCCCGACAGGGCCCGACAGAGCCCGACAGAGCTCGACAGGGCCCGACAGAGCCCAGTAGAGCCCGACAGAGCCCGACAGAGCCCGACAGGGCCCGACAGAGCCCGACAGAGCCCGACAGGGCCCAGTAGAGACCGACAGAGCCCGACAGAGCCCAGTAGAGCCCAGTAGAGCCCGACAGAGCCCGACAGAGCCCGACAGAGCCCGACAGATCCCGACAGGGCCCAGTAGAGCCCGACAGAGCCCGACAGAGCCCAGTAGAGCCCAGTAGAGCCCGACAGAGCCCGACAGAGCCCGACAGAGCCCGACAGGGCCCGACAGAGCCCGACAGAGCCCGACAGAGCCCGACAGGGCCCGACAGAGCCTGACAGAGCCCGACAGGGCCCAGTAGAGCCCGACAGAGCCCGACAGAGCCCGACAGAGCCCAGTAGAGCCCGACAGAGCCCGAGAGAGCCCGACAGAGCCCGACAGAGCCCGACAGGGCCCGACAGGGCCCAGTAGAGCCCGACAGGGCCCGACAGGGCCCGACAGAGCCCGACAGAGCCCGACAGGGCCCGACAGGGCCCGACAGAGCCCGACAGGGCCCGACAGGGCCCAGTAGAGCCCGACAGAGCCCGACAGAGCCCGACAGGGCCCGACAGAGCCCGACAGAGCCCGACAGGGCCCGACGGGGCCCAGTAGAGCCCGACAGAGCCTGACAGAGCCCGACATAGCCCGACAGGGTCCGACAGAGCCCGACAGAGCCCGACAGAGCCCGACAGAGCCCGACAGGGCCAGTAGAGCCCGACAGAGCCCGACAGAGCCCGACAGAACCCGTCAGAGCCCGACAGGGCCCGACAGAGCCCGACAGAGCCCGACAGAGCCCGACAGAGTCCGACAGGGCCCAGTAGAGCCCGACAGAGCCCGACAGAGCCCGACAGAGCCCGACAGGGCCCGACAGAGCCCGACAGAGCCCGACAGGGCCCGACAGAACCCGACAGGGCCCAGTAGAGCCCGACAGAGCCTCACAGAGCCCAGTAGAGCCCAGTAGAGCCCGACAGGGCCCGACAGAGCCTGACAGAGCCCGACAGGGACCGACAGGGCCCGACAGAGCCCGACAGAGCCCGACAGGGCCCAGTAGAGCCCGACAGAGCCCGACAGGGCCCAGTAGAGCCCGACAGAGCCCGACAGAGCCCGACAGAGCCCGACAGGGCCCGACAGGGCCCGACAGAGCCCGACAGAGCCCGACAGGGCCCAGTAGAACCCGACAGAGCCCGACAGAGCCCGACAGGGCCCGACAGGGCCCGACAGAGCCCGACAGAGCCCGACAGAGCCCGACAGGGCCCGACAGAGCCCAGTAGAGCCCGACAGAGCCCGACAGAGCCCGACAGGGCCCGACAGGGCCCGACAGGGCCCAGTAGAGCCCGACAGAGCCCGACAGAGCCCAGTAGAGCCCGACAGAGCCCGACAGAGCCCGACAGAGCCCAGTAGAGCCCGACAGAGCCCGACAGAGCCCGACAGGGCCCGACAGGGCCCGACAGAGCCCGACAGAGCCCGACAGGGCACGACAGAGCCCGACAGAGCCCGACAGAACCCGACAGAGCCCGACAGAGCCCAGTAGAGCCCAGTAGAGCCCGACAGAGACCGACAGAGCCCGACAGAGCCCGACAGGGCCCGACAGGGCCCGACAGGGCCCAATAGAGCCCGACAGAACCCGACAGAACCCGTCAGAGCCCGACAGAGCCCGACAGAGCCCGACAGAGCCCGACAGAGTCCGACAGGGCCCAGAAGAGCCCGACAGAGCCCGACAGAGCCCGACAGAGCCCGACAGGGCCCGACAGAGCCCGACAGAGCCCGACAGGGTCCGACAGGGCCCGACAGGGCCCAGTAGAGCCCGACAGAGCCCGACAGAGCCCAGTAGAGCCCGACAGAGCCCGACAGAGCCCGACAGAGCCCGACAGGGCCCGACAGGGCCCAGTAGAGCCCAGTAGAGCCCGACAGGGCCCGACAGGGCCCGACAGGGCCCAGTAGAGCCCGACAGAGCCCGACAGAGCCTGACAGAGCCCGACAGGGCCCGACAGGGCCCGACAGACCCCGACAGAGCCCGACAGGGCCCAGTAGAGCCCGACAGAGCCCGACAGAGCCCGACAGGGCCCGACAGGGCCCAGTAGAGCCCGACAGAGCCCGACAGAGCCCGACAGGGCCCGACAGGGCCCGACAGAGCCCAACAGGGCCCGACAGAGCCCGACAGAGCCCGACAGGGCCCAGTAGAGCCCGACAGAGCCCGACAGAGCCCGACAGAGCCCAACAGAGCCCAGTAGAGCCCGACAGAGCCCGACAGAGCCCGACAGAGCCCGACAGAGCCCGACAGGGCCCGACAGAGCCCGACAGGGCCCGACAGGGCCCGACAGAGCCCGACAGAGCCCGACAGAGCCCGACAGGGCCCAGTAGAGCCCGACAGAGCCCGACAGAGCCCGACAGAGCCCGACAGAGCCCAGTAGAGCCCGACAGAACCCGACAGAGCCCGACAGAGCCCGACAGGGCCCGACAGGGCCCGACAGGGCCCAGTAGAGAACGACAGAGCCCGACAGAGCCCAGTAGAGCCCAGTAGAGCCCGACAGAGCCCGACAGAGCCCGACAGAGCCCGACAGGGCCCGACAGAGCCCGACAGAGCCCGACAGGGCCCGACAGAGCCCGACAGGGCCCGACAGGGCCCAGTAGAGCCCGACAGATTCCGACAGAGCCCGACAGGGCCCGACAGGGCCCGACAGAGCCCGACAGAGCCCGACAGGGCCCGACAGGGCCCGACAGAGCCCAGTAGAGCCCGACAGAGCCCGACAGAGCCCGACAGAGCCCGACAGGGCCCGACAGAGCCCGACAGAGCCCGACAGGGCGCGACAGGGCCCGACAGGGCCCGACAGAGCCCGACAGGGCACGACAGAGCCCGACAGAGCCCGACAGGGCCCGACAGAGCCCGACAGAGCCCGACAGAGCCCAGTAGAGCCCAGTAGAGCCCGACAGAGCCCGACAGAGCCCGACAGAGCCCGACAGGGCCCGACAGGGCCCGACAGGGCCCAGTAGAGCCCGACAGAGCCCGACAGAACCCGTCAGAGCCCGACAGAGCCCGACAGAGCCCGACAGAGCCCGACAGAATTCGACAGAGTCCGACAGGGCCCAGTAGAGCCCGACAGAGACCGACAGAGCCCGACAGAGCCCGACAGAGCCCGACAGGGCCCGACAGAGCCCGACAGGGCCCGACAGGGCCCAGTAGAGCCCGACAGAGCCCGAGAGGGCCCGACAGAGCCCGACAGAGCCCGACAGAGCCCGACAGAGCCCGACAGGGCCCGACAGAGCCCGACAGAGCCCGACAGGGCCCGACAGGGCCCAGTAGAGCCCGACAGAGCCCGACAGAGCCCGACAGAACCCGACAGGGCCCAGTAGAGCCCGACAGAGCCCGACAGAGCCCGACAGAGCCCGACAGGGCCCGACAGAGCCCGACAGAGCCCGACAGAACCCGACAGCGCCCGACAGGGCCCAGTAGAGCCCGAGAGAGCCCGACAGAGCCCGACAGAGCCCGACAGGGCCCGACAGAGCCCGACAGAGCCCGACAGAGCCCAGTAGAGCCCGACAGAGCCCGACAGAGCCCGACAGAGCCCAGTAGAGCCCAACAGAGCCCGACAGAGCCCGACAGAGCCCGACAGGGCCCGACAGAGCCCGACAGAGCCCGCCAGGGCCCGACAGGGCCCGACAGAGCCCGACAGGGCCCGAAAGAGCCCGACAGGGCCCAGTAGAGCCCGACAGAGCCCGACAGAGCCCGACAGAGCCCGACAGAGCCCGACAGAGACCAGTAGAGCCCGACAGAGCCCGACAGAGCCCGACAGAGCCCGACAGGGCCCGACAGAGCCCGACAGGGCCCGACAGGGCCCGACAGAGCCCGACAGAGCCCGACAGGGCCCGACAGGGCCCGACAGAGCCCGACAGAGCACGACAGGGCCCGACAGAGCCCGACAGAGCCCGACAGAGCCCGACAGGGCCCAGTAGAGCCCGACAGAGCCCGACAGAGCCCGACAGGGCCCGACAGGGCCCGACAGAGCCCGACAGAGCTCGACAGGGCCCGACAGAGCCCAGTAGAGCCCGACAGAGCCCGACAGAGCCCGACAGGGCCCGACAGAGCCCGACAGAGCCCGACAGGGCCCAGTAGAGACCGACAGAGCCCGACAGAGCCCAGTAGAGCCCAGTAGAGCCCGACAGAGCCCGACAGAGCCCGACAGAGCCCGACAGATCCCGACAGGGCCCAGTAGAGCCCGACAGAGCCCGACAGAGCCCAGTAGAGCCCAGTAGAGCCCGACAGAGCCCGACAGAGCCCGACAGAGCCCGACAGGGCCCGACAGAGCCCGACAGAGCCCGACAGAGCCCGACAGGGCCCGACAGAGCCTGACAGAGCCCGACAGGGCCCAGTAGAGCCCGACAGAGCCCGACAGAGCCCGACAGAGCCCAGTAGAGCCCGACAGAGCCCGAGAGAGCCCGACAGAGCCCGACAGAGCCCGACAGGGCCCGACAGGGCCCAGTAGAGCCCGACAGGGCCCGACAGGGCCCGACAGAGCCCGACAGAGCCCGACAGGGCCCGACAGGGCCCGACAGAGCCCGACAGGGCCCGACAGGGCCCAGTAGAGCCCGACAGAGCCCGACAGAGCCCGACAGGGCCCGACAGAGCCCGACAGAGCCCGACAGGGCCCGACGGGGCCCAGTAGAGCCCGACAGAGCCTGACAGAGCCCGACATAGCCCGACAGGGTCCGACAGAGCCCGACAGAGCCCGACAGAGCCCGACAGAGCCCGACAGGGCCAGTAGAGCCCGACAGAGCCCGACAGAGCCCGACAGAACCCGTCAGAGCCCGACAGGGCCCGACAGAGCCCGACAGAGCCCGACAGAGCCCGACAGAGTCCGACAGGGCCCAGTAGAGCCCGACAGAGCCCGACAGAGCCCGACAGAGCCCGACAGGGCCCGACAGAGCCCGACAGAGCCCGACAGGGCCCGACAGAACCCGACAGGGCCCAGTAGAGCCCGACAGAGCCTCACAGAGCCCAGTAGAGCCCAGTAGAGCCCGACAGGGCCCGACAGAGCCTGACAGAGCCCGACAGGGACCGACAGGGCCCGACAGAGCCCGACAGAGCCCGACAGGGCCCAGTAGAGCCCGACAGAGCCCGACAGGGCCCAGTAGAGCCCGACAGAGCCCGACAGAGCCCGACAGAGCCCGACAGGGCCCGACAGGGCCCGACAGAGCCCGACAGAGCCCGACAGGGCCCAGTAGAACCCGACAGAGCCCGACAGAGCCCGACAGGGCCCGACAGGGCCCGACAGAGCCCGACAGAGCCCGACAGAGCCCGACAGGGCCCGACAGAGCCCAGTAGAGCCCGACAGAGCCCGACAGAGCCCGACAGGGCCCGACAGGGCCCGACAGGGCCCAGTAGAGCCCGACAGAGCCCGACAGAGCCCAGTAGAGCCCGACAGAGCCCGACAGAGCCCGACAGAGCCCAGTAGAGCCCGACAGAGCCCGACAGAGCCCGACAGGGCCCGACAGGGCCCGACAGAGCCCGACAGAGCCCGACAGGGCACGACAGAGCCCGACAGAGCCCGACAGAACCCGACAGAGCCCGACAGAGCCCAGTAGAGCCCAGTAGAGCCCGACAGAGACCGACAGAGCCCGACAGAGCCCGACAGGGCCCGACAGGGCCCGACAGGGCCCAATAGAGCCCGACAGAACCCGACAGAACCCGTCAGAGCCCGACAGAGCCCGACAGAGCCCGACAGAGCCCGACAGAGTCCGACAGGGCCCAGAAGAGCCCGACAGAGCCCGACAGAGCCCGACAGAGCCCGACAGGGCCCGACAGAGCCCGACAGAGCCCGACAGGGTCCGACAGGGCCCGACAGGGCCCAGTAGAGCCCGACAGAGCCCGACAGGGCCCAGTAGAGCCCGACAGAGCCCGACAGAGCCCGACAGAGCCCGACAGGGCCCGACAGGGCCCGACAGAGCCCGACAGAGCCCGACAGGGCCCAGTAGAACCCGACAGAGCCCGACAGAGCCCGACAGGGCCCGACAGGGCCCGACAGAGCCCGACAGAGCCCGACAGAGCCCGACAGGGCCCGACAGAGCCCAGTAGAGCCCGACAGAGCCCGACAGAGCCCGACAGGGCCCGACAGAGCCCGACAGAGCCCGACAGAGCCCGACAGGGCCCGACAGGGCCCAGTAGAGCCCGACAGAGCCCGACAGAGCCCGACAGAGCCCGACAGGGCCCGACAGAGCCCGACAGAGCCCGACAGGGCCCGACAGGGCCCGACAGAGCCCGACAGGGCCCGACAGGGCCCGACAGAGCCCGACAGGGCCCGACAGGGCACGACAGAGCCCGACAGAGCCCGACAGGGCCCGACAGAGCCCGACAGAGCCCAGAAGAGCCCAGTAGAGCCCGACAGAGTCCGACAGAGCCCGACAGAGCCCGACAGGGCCCGACAGGGCCCTACAGGGCCCAGTAGAGCCCGACAGAGCCCGACAGAACCCGTTCAGAGCCCGACAGAGCCCGACAGAGCCCGACAGAGCCCGACAGAGTCCGACAGGGCCCAGTAGAGCCCGACAGAGCCCGAGAGGGCCCGACAGAGCCCGACAGAGCCTGACAGAGCCCGACAGGGCCCGACAGAGCCCGACAGAGCCCGACAGGGTCCGACAGGGCCCAGTAGAGCCCGACAGAGCCCGAGAGGGCCCGACAGAGCCCGACAGAGCCCGACAGAGCCCGACAGAGCCCGACAGGGCCCGACAGGGCCCGACAGGGCCCAGTAGAGCCCGACAGAGCCCGACAGAGCCCGACAGAACCCGACAGGGCCCAGTAGAGCCCGACAGAGCCCGACAGAGCCCGACAGAGCCCGACAGGGCCCAACAGGGCCCGACAGAGCCCGACAGAACCCGACAGCGCCCGACAGGGCCCAGTAGAGCCCGACAGGGCCCGACAGACCCCGACAGAGCCCTACAGGGCCCGACAGAGCCCGACAGAGCCCGACAGAGCCCAGTAGAGCCCGACAGAGCCCGACAGGGCCTGACAGAGACCGACAGAGCCCGACAGAGCCCGACAGGGCCCAGTAGAGCCCGACAGAGCCCGACAGAGCCCGACAGAGCCCAACAGAGCCCGACAGGGCCCGACAGAGCCCGACAGGGCCCGACAGAGCCCGACAGAGCCCGACAGGGCCCAGTAGAGCCCGACAGAGCCCGACAGAGCCCGACAGAGCCCGACAGAGCCCGACAGAGTCCGACAGGGCCCGACAGAGCCCGACAGGGCCCGACAGAGCCCGACAGGGCCCGACAGGGCCCGACAGAGCCCGACAGAGCCCGACAGGGCCCAGTAGAGCCCAGTAGAGCCCGACAGAGCCCAGTAGAGCCCGACAGAGCCCGACAGAGCCCGACAGAGCCCGACAGGGCCCGACAGAGCCCGACAGAGCCCGACAGGGCCCGACAGAGACCGACAGGGCCCAGTAGAGCCCGACAGAGCCCGACAGAGCCCGACAGAGCCCGACAGAGCCCAGTAGAGCCCGACAGAGCCCGACAGAGCCCGACAGAGCCCGACAGGGCCCGACCGGGCCCGACAGGGCCCGACAGGGCCCGACAGGGCCCAGTAGAGCCCGACAGAGCCCGACAGAGCCCGACAGGGCCCGACAGGGCCCAGTAGAGCCCGACAGAGCCCGACAGAGCCCAGTAGAGCCCAGTAGAGCCCGACAGAGCCCGACAGAGCCCGACAGAGCCCGACAGAGCCCGACAGGGCCCAGAAGAGCCCGACAGAGCCCGACAGGGCCCGACAGGGCCCGACAGGGCCCAGTAGAGCCTGACAGAGCCCGACAGAGCCCGACAGAGCCCGACAGAGCCTGACAGGGCCCAGTAGAGCCCGACAGAGCCCGACAGAGTCCAGTAGAGCCCGACAGAGCCCGACAGGGCCCGACAGGGCCCGACAGAGCCCGACAGAGCCCGACAGAGCCCGACAGAGCCCGACAGGGCCCCACAGAGACCAACAGAGCCCGACAGAGCCCGACAGGGCCCAGTAGAGCCCGACAGAGCCCGACAGAGCCCGACAGGGCCCAGTAGAGCCCGACAGAGCCCGACAGAACCCGACAGAGCCCAGTAGAGCCCGACAGAGCCTGACAGAGCCCGACAGAGACCGAGAGGGCTTGACAGGTCCCGACAGGGCCCAGTAGAGCCCGACAGAGCCCGACAGAGCCCGACAGAGCCCGACAGAGCCCAGTAGAGCCCGACAGAGCCCGACAGAGCCCGACAGAGCCCGACAGGGCCCGACAGGGCCCGACAGGCCCCAGTAGAGCCCAGTAGAGCCCGACAGAGCCCGACAGAGCCCAACAGGGCCCGACAGAGCCCGACAGAGCCCGACAGAGCCCGACAGGGCCCGACAGAGCCCGACAGAGCCCGACAGGGCCCGACAGGGCCCGACAGAACCCGACAGAGCCCAGTAGAGCCCGACAGAGCCCGACAGAGCCCGACAGAGCCCGACAGAGCCCGACAGGGCCCAGTAGAGCCCAGTAGAGCCCGGCAGAGCCCAGTAGGGCCCGACAGAGCCCGACAGAGCCCGACAGAGCCCGACAGAGCCCGACAGGGCCCGACAGAGCCCGACAGGGCCCAGTAGAGCCCAGTAGAGCCCGACAGAGCCCGACAGAGCCCGACAGGGCCCGACAGAGCCCGACAGAGCCCGACAGAGCCCAGTAGAGCCCAGTAGAGCCCGACAGAGCCCGACAGAGCCCGACAGGGCCCGACAGAGCCCGACAGAGCCCGACAGGGCCCGACAGGGCCCAGTAGAGCCCGACAGAGCCCGAGAGGGCCCGACAGGGCCCGACAGAGCCCAGTTTAGCCCAGTAGAGACCGACAGAGCTCGACAGAGCCCTACAGGGACCGACAGGGCCCAGGAGAGCCCGACAGAGCCCGACAGAGCCCGACAGGGCCCGACAGAGCCCGACAGAGCCCAGTAGAGCCCGACAGAGCCCGACAGAGCCCGACAGGGCCCGACAGAGCCCGACAGAGCCCAGTAGAGCCCGACAGAGCCCGACAGAGCCCGACAGAGCCTGACAGAGCCCGACAGGGCCCGACAGGGCCCAGTAGAGCCCGACAGAGCCCAGTAGAGCCCGACAGAGCCCGACAGAGCCCGACAGAGCCCGACAGGGCCCGACAGGGCCCGACAGGGCCCGACAGAGCCCGACAGGGCCTGACAGAGCCCGACAGGGCCCAGTAGAGCCCAACAGAGCCCGAGAGAGCCCGACAGAGCCCGACAGAGCCCGACACGGCCCGACAGAGCCCGACAGAGCCCGACAGAGCCCAGTAGAGCCCGACAGAGCCCGAGAGAGCCCGACAGAGCCCGACAGAGCCCGACAGGGCCCGACAGAGCACGACAGAGCCCGACAGGGCCCGACAGAGCCCGGCAGAGCCCGACAGAGCCCGACAGGGCCCGACAGAGCCCGACAGGGCCCGACAGGCCCAGTAGAGCCCGACAGAGCCCGACAGAGCCCGACAGGACCCGACAGAGCCCGACAGAGCCCGACAGAGCCCGACAGGGCCCGACAGGGCCCAGTAGAGCCCGAAAGAGCCCGACAGGGCCCGACAGGGCCCAGTAGAGCCCGACAGAGCCCGACAGGGCCCGACAGAGCCCGACAGAGCCCGACAGGGCCCAGTAGAGCCCGACAGAGCCCGACAGAGCCCGACAGAGCCCGACAGGGCCCAGTAGAGCCCGACAGAGCCCGACAGAGCCCAGTAGAGCCCGACAGAGCCCTACAGAGCCCGACAGAGCCCATTAGAGCCCGACAGAGCCCGACAGGGCCCGACAGGGCCCGACAGGGCCCAGTAGAGCCCGACAGAGCCCGACAGAGCCCAGTAGAGCCCAGTAGAGCCCGACAGAGCCCGACAGAGCCCGACAGAGCCCGACAGGGCCCAACAGAGCCCGACAGGGCCCGACAGGGCCCGACAGAGCCCGACAGGGCCCGACAGGGCCCAGTAGAGCCCGAAAGAGCCCGACAGAGCCCAGTAGAGCCCAGTAGAGCCCGGCAGGGCCCGACAGAGCCCGACAGGGCCCAGTAGAGCCCGACAGAGCCCGACAGAGCCCGACAGAGCCCGACAGAGCCCGACAGGGCCCGACAGAGCCCGACAGGGCCCAGTAGAGCCCGACAGAGCCCGACAGAGCCCGACAGGGCCCAACAGAGCCCGACAGAGCCCAGTAGAGCCCGACAGAGCCCGACAGAGCCCGACAGGGCCCGACAGAGCCCGACAGGGCCCGAAAGGGTCCGACAGAGCCCGACAGAGCCCGACAGAGCCCGACAGGGCCCAGTAGAGCCCGACAGAGCCCGACAGAGCCCGACAGAGCCCAGTAGAGCCCGACAGAACCCGACAGAGCCCGACAGAGCCCGACAGAGCCCAGTAGAGCCCGACAGAGCCCGACAGGGCCCGACAGGGCCCGACAGGGCCCAGTAGAGCCCGACAGAGCCCGACAGAGCCCAGTAGAGCCCAGTAGAGCCCGACAGAGCCCGACAGAGCCCGACAGAGCCCGACAGGGCCCGACAGGGCCCGACAGAGCCCGGCAGGGCCCGACAGGGCCCGACAGAGCCCAGTAGAGCCCAGTAGAGCCCAGTAGAGCCCGACAGAGCCCGACAGAGCCCAGTAGAGCCCAGTAGAGCCCGACAGGGCCCGACAGGGCCCGACAGAGCCCGACAGAGCCCGACAGGGCCCAGTAGAGCCCGACAGAGACCGACAGAGCCCGACAGAGCCCAGTAGAGCCCGACAGAGCCCGAGAGAGCCCGACAGGGCCCGACAGGGCCCGACAGGGCCCGACAGAGCCCAGTAGAGCCCAGTAGAGCCCAGTAGAGCCCGAAAGAGCCCGACAGAGCCCAACAGGGCCCGACAGAGCCCGACAGAGCCCGACAGGGCCCGACAGGGCCCGACAGAGCCCGACAGGGCCCGACAGAGCCCGACAGAGCCCAGTAGAGCCCGACAGAGCCCGACAGAGCCCGACAGAGCCCGACAGAGCCCGACAGGGCCCAGTAGAGCCCAGTAGAGCCCTGCAGAGCCCAGTAGGGCCCGACAGAGCCCGACAGAGCCCGACAGAGCCCGACAGGGCCCGACAGAGCCCAGTAGAGCCCAATAGAGCCCGACAGAGCCCGACAGAGCCCGACAGAGCCCAGTAGAGCCCAATAGAGCCCGACAGAGCCCGACAGAGCCCGACAGGGCCCGACAGAGCCCGACAGAGCCCGACAGGGCCCGACAGGGCCCAGTAGAGCCCGACAGAGCCCGAGAGGGCCCGACAGGGCCCGACAGAGCCCAGTTTAGCCCAGTAGAAACCGACAGAGCCCGACAGAGCCCTACAGGGACCGACAGGGCCCAGTAGAGCCCGACAGAGCCCGACAGAGCCCGACAGAGCCCGACAGAGCCCGACAGGGCCCGACAGAGCCCGACAGGGCCCGACAGGGCCCGACAGAGCCCGACAGAGCCCGACAGAGCCCGACAGGGCCCGACAGAGCCCGACAGGGCCTAGTTGAGCCCGACAGAGCCCGACAGAGCCCGACAGGGCCCGACAGGGCCCAGTAGAGCCCGAAAGTGCCCGACAGAGCCCAGTAGAGCCCGACAGGGCCCGACAGGGCCCGACAGGGCCCAGTAGAGCCCGACAGAGCCCGACAGGGCCCAGTAGAGCCCGACAGAGCCCGACAGAGCCCGACAGAGCCCGACAGGGCCCAGTAGAGCCCGACAGAGCCCGACAGGGCCCGACAGGGCCCGACAGAGCCCGACAGGGCCCGACAGAGACCGACAGGGCCCGACAGAGCCCGACAGAGCCCGACAGAGCCCGACAGGGCCCGACAGGGCCCAGTAGAGCCCGACAGAGCCGAGAGGGCCCGACAGAGCCCGACAGAGCCCGACAGAGCCCGACAGGGCCCGACAGAGCCCGACAGAGCCCGACAGAGCCCAGTAGAGCCCGACAGAGCCCGACAGAGCCCGACAGAACCCGACAGGGCCCAGTAGAGCCCGACAGAGCCCGACAGAGCCCGACAGAGCCCGACAGGGCCCGACAGGGCCCAGTAGAGCCCGACAGAGCCCGACAGAGCCCGACAGGGCCCGACAGAGCCCGACAGAGCCCGACACAGCCCGACAGAGCCCGACAGGGCCCAGTAGAGCCCGACAGAGCCCGACAGGGCCTGACAGAGCCCGACAGAGCCCGACAGGGCCCAGTAGAGCCCGACAGAGCCCGACAGAGCCCGACAGGGCCCGACAGAGACCGACAGAGCCCGACAGGGCCCGACAGAGCCCGACAGAGCCCGACAGAGCCCGACAGGGCCCAGTAGAGCCCGACAGAGCCCGAAAGAGCCCGACAGAGCCCGACAGAGCCCAGTAGAGCCCGACAGAGCCCGACAGAGCCCGACAGAGCCCGACAGGGCCCGACAGAGCCCGACAGAGCCCGACAGAACCCGACAGGGCCCGACAGAGCCCGACAGGGCCCAGTAGAGCCCGACAGAGCCCGACAGAGCCCGACAGAGCCCGACAGAGCCCAGTAGAGCCCGACAGAACCCGACAGAGCCCGACAGAGCCCGACAGAGCCCAGTAGAGCCCGACAGAGCCCGACAGGGCCCGACAGGGCCCGACAGGGCCCAGTAGAGCCCGACAGAGCCCGACAGAGCCCAGTAGAGCCCAGTAGAGCCCGACAGAGCCCGACAGAGCCCGACAGAGCCCGACAGGGCTCGACAGAGCCCGACAGAGCCCGACAGGGCCCGACAGAGCCCGACAGGGCCCGACAGGGCCCAGTAGAGCCCGACAGAACCCGACAGAGCCCAGTAGAGCCCAGTAGAGCCCGACAGGGCCCGACAGAGCCTGACAGAGCCCGACAGGCACCGACAGGGCCCGACAGAGCCCGACAGAGCCCGACAGGGCCCAGTAGAGCCCGACAGAGCCCGACAGAGCCCGACAGGGCCCAGTAGAGCCCGACAGATCCCGACAGAGCCCGACAGAGCCCGACAGGGCCCGAGAGAGCCCGACAGAGCCCGACAGAGCCCGACAGGGCCCGACAGAGCCCGACAGGGCCCGACAGGGCCCAGTAGAGCCCGACAGAGCCCGACAGAGCCCGACAGAGCCCGACAGGGCCCGACAGGGCCCGACAGAGCCCGACAGAGCCCGACAGGGCCCGACAGGGCCCGACAGGGCCCAGTAGAGCCCGACAGAGCCCGACAGAGCCCGACAGAGCCCGACAGGGCCCGACAGAACCCGACAGAGCACGACAGAGCCCGACAGGGCCCGACAGAGCCCGACAGGGCCCGACAGGGCCCGACAGAGCCCGACAGAGCCCGACAGGGCCCGACAGAGCCCGACAGAGCCCGACAGAGCCCGACAGAACCCGACAGAGCCCGACAGAACCCAGTAGAGCCCAGTAGAGCCCGACAGAGCCCGACAGAGCCCGACAGAGCCCGACAGGGCCCGACAGGGCCCGACAGGGCCCAGTAGAGCCCGACAGAGCCCGACAGAACCCGTCAGAGCCCGACAGAGCCCGACAGGGCCCGACAGAGCCCGACAGGGCCCGACAGAGTCCGACAGGGCCCAGTAGAGCCCGACAGAGCCCGACAGAGCCCGACAGAGCCCGACAGGGCCCGACAGGGCCCGACAGGGCCCGACAGAGCCCGACAGGGCCCAGTAGAGCCCGACAGAGCCCGAGAGGGCCCGACAGAGCCCGACAGAGCCCGACAGGGCCCGACAGAGCCCGACAGAACCCGACAGAGCCCGACAGGGCCCGACAGGGCCCAGTAGAGCCCGACAGAGCCCGACAGAGCCCGACAGAACCCGACAGGGCCCCGTAGAGACCGACAGAGCCCGACAGAGCCCGACAGAGACCGACAGGGCCCGACAGAGCCCGAGAGAGCCCGACAGAACCCGACAGCGCCCGACAGGGCCCAGTAGAGCCCGACAAGGCCCGACAGAGCCCGACAGAGCCCGACAGGGCCCGACAGAGCCCGACAGAGCCCGACAGAGCCCAGTAGAGCCCGACAGAGCCCGACAGGGCCCGACAGAGCCCGACAGAGCCCGACAGAGCCCGACAGAGCCCGACAGGGCCCAGTAGAGCCCGACAGAGCCCGACAGAGCCCGACAGAGCCCGACAGGGCCCGACAGGGCCCGACAGAGCCCGACAGGGCCCGACAGAGCCCAACAGAGCCCGACAGGGCCCGACAGGGCCCAGTAGAGCCCGACAGAGCCCGACAGAGCCCGACAGAGCCCGACAGAGCCCGACAGGGCCCGACAGAGCCCGACAGAGCCCGACAGGGCCCGACAGAGCCCGACAGAACCCGACAGAGCCCGACAGGGCCCGACAGAGCCCGACAGAGCCCGACAGAGCCCGACAGGGCCCGACAGAGCCCGACAGAGCCCGACAGAGCCCGACAGGGCCCGACAGGGCCCGACAGAGCCCGACAGGGCCCGACAGGGCCCGACAGAGCCCAGTAGAGCCCGACACAGCCCGACAGAGCCCGACAGAGCCCGACAGAACCCGACAGAGCCCGACAGAGTCCAGTAGAGCCCGACAGAGCCCGACAGAGCCCGACAGAGCCCGACAGGGCCCAGTAGAGGCCGACAGAGCCCGACAGAGCCCGACAGAGCCCGACAGGGCCTGACAGGGCCCAGAAGAGCCCGACAGAGCCCGACAGAGCCCGACAGAACCCGACAGAGCCCGACAGAACCCGACAGGGCCCGACAGAGCCCGACAGAGCCCGACAGGGCCCAGTAGAGACCGACAGAGCCCGACAGAGCCCAGTAGAGCCCAGTAGAGCCCGACAGAGCCCGACAGAGCCCGACAGAGCCCGACAGAACCCGACAGAGCCCGACAGAGACCAGTTGAGCCCGACAGAGCCCGACAGAGCCCGACAGAGCGCGACAGGGCCCGACAGGGCCAAGTAGAGCCCGACAGAGCCCGACAGAGCCCAACAGAGCCCAGTAGAGCCCGACAGAGCCCGACAGAGCCCGACAGAGCCCGACAGGGCCCGACAGAGCCCGACAGAGCCCGACAGGGCCCGACAGAGCCCGACAGGGCCCGACAGAGCACAGTAGAGCCCGACAGAGCCCGACAGAGCCCGACAGAGCCCGACAGGGCCCAGTAGAGCCCAGTAGAGCCTGACAGAGCCCAGTAGAGCCCGACAGAGCCCGACAGAGCCCGACAGGGCCCGACAGGGCCCGACAGAGCCCGACAGAGCCCGACAGAGCCCGAAAGGGCCCGACAGGGCCTGACAGGGCCCGACAGAGCCCGACAGGGCCCGACAGGGCCCAGTAGAGCCCGACAGAGCCCGACAGAGCCCGACAGAGCCCGACAGAGTCCGACAAAGCCCAGTAGAGCCCGACAGAGCCCGAGAGAGCCCGACAGAGCCCGACAGAGCCCGACAGGGCCCGACAGAGCCCGACAGGGCCCGACAGAGCCCGACAGAGCCCGACAGGTCCCGACAGGGCCCGACAGAGCCCGACAGGGCCCGACAGGGCCCAGTAGAGCCCGACAGAGCCCGACAGAGCCCGACAGGGCCCGAAAGGGCCCGACAGGGCCCGACAGAGCCCAGTAGAGCCCGACAGAGCCCGACAGAGCCCGACAGAGCCCGACAGAGCCCGACAGGGCCCGACAGAGGCCGACAGGGCCCGACAGGGCCCGACAGAGCCCGACAGAGCCCGACAGGGCCCGACAGAGCCCGACAGGGCCCAGTAGAGCCCGACAGAGCCCGACAGAGCCCGACAGAGCCCAGTAGAGCCCGACAGAGCCCGACAGAGCCCGACAGAGCCCAGTAGAGCCCGACAGAGCCCGACAGGGCCCGACAGGGCCCGACAGGGCCCAGTAGAGCCCGACAGAGCCCGACAGAGCCCAGTAGAGCCCAGTAGAGCCCGACAGAGCCCGACAGAGCCCGACAGGGCCCGACAGAGCCCGACAGAGCCCGACAGGGCCCGACAGAGCCCGACAGGGCCCGACAGGGCCCAGTAGAGCCCGAAAGAGCCCGACAGAGCCCAGTAGAGCCCAGTAGAGCCCGACAGGGCCCGACAGGGCCCGACAGGGCCCAGTAGAGCCCGACAGAGCCCGACAGAGCCTGACAGAGCCCGACAGGGCCCGACAGGGCCCGACAGACCCCGACAGAGCCCGACAGGGCCCAGTAGAGCCCGACAGAGCCCGACAGAGCCCGACAGGGCCCGACAGGGCCCAGTAGAGCCCGACAGAGCCCGACAGAGCCCGACAGGGCCCGACAGGGCCCGACAGAGCCCAACAGGGCCCGACAGAGCCCGACAGAGCCCGACAGGGCCCAGTAGAGCCCGACAGAGCCCGACAGAGCCCGACAGAGCCCAACAGAGCCCAGTAGAGCCCGACAGAGCCCGACAGAGCCCGACAGAGCCCGACAGAGCCCGACAGGGCCCGACAGAGCCCGACAGGGCCCGACAGGGCCCGACAGAGCCCGACAGAGCCCGACAGAGCCCGACAGGGCCCAGTAGAGCCCGACAGAGCCCGACAGAGCCCGACAGAGCCCGACAGAGCCCAGTAGAGCCCGACAGAACCCGACAGAGCCCGACAGAGCCCGACAGGGCCCGACAGGGCCCGACAGGGCCCAGTAGAGAACGACAGAGCCCGACAGAGCCCAGTAGAGCCCAGTAGAGCCCGACAGAGCCCGACAGAGCCCGACAGAGCCCGACAGGGCCCGACAGAGCCCGACAGAGCCCGACAGGGCCCGACAGAGCCCGACAGGGCCCGACAGGGCCCAGTAGAGCCCGACAGATTCCGACAGAGCCCGACAGGGCCCGACAGGGCCCGACAGAGCCCGACAGAGCCCGACAGGGCCCGACAGGGCCCGACAGAGCCCAGTAGAGCCCGACAGAGCCCGACAGAGCCCGACAGAGCCCGACAGGGCCCGACAGGGCCCAGTAGAGCCCGACAGAGCCCGACAGAGCCCGACAGAGCCCGACAGGGCCCGACAGAGCCCGACAGAGCCCGACAGGGCGCGACAGGGCCCGACAGGGCCCGACAGAGCCCGACAGGGCACGACAGAGCCCGACAGAGCCCGACAGGGCCCGACAGAGCCCGACAGAGCCCGACAGAGCCCAGTAGAGCCCAGTAGAGCCCGACAGAGCCCGACAGAGCCCGACAGAGCCCGACAGGGCCCGACAGGGCCCGACAGGGCCCAGTAGAGCCCGACAGAGCCCGACAGAACCCGTCAGAGCCCGACAGAGCCCGACAGAGCCCGACAGAGCCCGACAGAATTCGACAGAGTCCGACAGGGCCCAGTAGAGCCCGACAGAGACCGACAGAGCCCGACAGAGCCCGACAGAGCCCGACAGGGCCCGACAGAGCCCGACAGGGCCCGACAGGGCCCAGTAGAGCCCGACAGAGCCCGAGAGGGCCCGACAGAGCCCGACAGAGCCCGACAGAGCCCGACAGGGCCCGACAGAGCCCGACAGAGCCCGACAGAGCCCGACAGGGCCCGACAGGGCCCAGTAGAGCCCGACAGAGCCCGACAGAGCCCGACAGAACCCGACAGGGCCCAGTACAGCCCGACAGAGCCCGACAGAGCCCGACAGAGCCCGACAGGGCCCGACAGAGCCCGACAGAGCCCGACAGGGCCCGACAGGGCCCGACAGGGCCCAGTAGAGCCCGAGAGAGCCCGACAGAGCCCGACAGAGCCCGACAGGGCCCGACAGAGCCCGACAGAGCCTGACAGAGCCCAGTAGAGCCCGACAGAGCCCGACAGAGCCCGACAGAGCCCAGTAGAGCCCAACAGAGCCCGACAGAGCCCGACAGAGCCCGACAGGGCCCGACAGAGCCCGACAGAGCCCGACAGGGCCCGACAGGGCCCGACAGAGCCCGACAGGGCCCGACAGAGCCCGACAGGGCCCGAAAGAGCCCGACAGGGCCCAGTAGAGCCCGACAGAGCCCGACAGAGCTCGACAGAGCCCGACAGAGCCCGACAGAGACCAGTAGAGCCCGACAGAGCCCGACAGAGCCCGACAGAGCCCGACAGGGCCCGACAGAGCCCGACAGGGCCCGACAGGGCCCGACAGAGCCCGACAGAGCCCGACAGGCCCGACAGAGCCCGACAGAGCCCGACAGAGCCCGACAGGGCCCGACAGAGCCCGACAGAGCCCGACAGAGCCCGACAGGGCCCAGTAGAGCCCGACAGGGCCCAGTAGAGCCCGACAGAGCCCGACAGGGCCCGACAGGGCCCGACAGAGCCCGACAGAGCACGACAGGGCCCGACAGAGCCCGACAGAGCCCGACAGAGCCCGACAGGGCCCAGTAGAGCCCGACAGAGCCCGACAGAGCCCGACAGGGCCCGACAGGGCCCGACAGAGCCCGACAGAGCCCGACAGAGCCCGACAGGGCCCGACAGGGCCCAGTAGAGCCCGACAGAGCCCGACAGAGCCCGACAGAGCCCGACAGGGCCCGACAGAGCCCGACAGAGCCCGACAGAGCCCAGTAGAGCCCAGTAGAGCCCGACAGAGCCCGACAGAGCCCGACAGAGCCCGACAGGGCCCGACAGGGCCCGACAGGGCCCAGTAGAGCCCGATAGAGCCCGACAGAACCCGTCAGAGCCCGACAGAGCCCGACAGAGCCCGACAGAGCCCGACAGAATTCGACAGAGTCCGACAGGGCCCAGTAGAGCCCGACAGAGACCGACAGAGCCCGACAGAGCCCGACAGAGCCCGACAGGGCCCGACAGAGCCCGACAGGGCCCGACAGGGCCCAGTAGAGCCCGACAGAGCCCGAGAGGGCCCGACAGAGCCCGACAGAGCCCGACAGAGCCCGACAGAGCCCGACAGGGCCCGACAGAGCCCGACAGAGCCCGACAGGGCCCGACAGGGCCCAGTAGAGCCCGACAGAGCCCGACAGAGCCCGACAGAACCCGACAGGGCCCAGTAGAGCCCGACAGAGCCCGACAGAGCCCGACAGAGCCCGACAGGGCCCGACAGAGCCCGACAGAGCCCGACAGAACCCGACAGCGCCCGACAGGGCCCAGTAGAGCCCGAGAGAGCCCGACAGAGCCCGACAGAGCCCGACAGGGCCCGACAGAGCCCGACAGAGCCCGACAGAGCCCAGTAGAGCCCGACAGAGCCCGACAGAGCCCGACAGAGCCCAGTAGAGCCCAACAGAGCCCGACAGAGCCCGACAGAGCCCGACAGGGCCCGACAGAGCCCGACAGAGCCCGCCAGGGCCCGACAGGGCCCGACAGAGCCCGACAGGGCCCGAAAGAGCCCGACAGGGCCCAGTAGAGCCCGACAGAGCCCGACAGAGCCCGACAGAGCCCGACAGAGCCCGACAGAGACCAGTAGAGCCCGACAGAGCCCGACAGAGCCCGACAGAGCCCGACAGGGCCCGACAGAGCCCGACAGGGCCCGACAGGGCCCGACAGAGCCCGACAGAGCCCGACAGGGCCCGACAGGGCCCGACAGAGCCCGACAGAGCACGACAGGGCCCGACAGAGCCCGACAGAGCCCGACAGAGCCCGACAGGGCCCAGTAGAGCCCGACAGAGCCCGACAGAGCCCGACAGGGCCCGACAGGGCCCGACAGAGCCCGACAGAGCTCGACAGGGCCCGACAGAGCCCAGTAGAGCCCGACAGAGCCCGACAGAGCCCGACAGGGCCCGACAGAGCCCGACAGAGCCCGACAGGGCCCAGTAGAGACCGACAGAGCCCGACAGAGCCCAGTAGAGCCCAGTAGAGCCCGACAGAGCCCGACAGAGCCCGACAGAGCCCGACAGATCCCGACAGGGCCCAGTAGAGCCCGACAGAGCCCGACAGAGCCCAGTAGAGCCCAGTAGAGCCCGACAGAGCCCGACAGAGCCCGACAGAGCCCGACAGGGCCCGACAGAGCCCGACAGAGCCCGACAGAGCCCGACAGGGCCCGACAGAGCCTGACAGAGCCCGACAGGGCCCAGTAGAGCCCGACAGAGCCCGACAGAGCCCGACAGAGCCCAGTAGAGCCCGACAGAGCCCGAGAGAGCCCGACAGAGCCCGACAGAGCCCGACAGGGCCCGACAGGGCCCAGTAGAGCCCGACAGGGCCCGACAGGGCCCGACAGAGCCCGACAGAGCCCGACAGGGCCCGACAGGGCCCGACAGAGCCCGACAGGGCCCGACAGGGCCCAGTAGAGCCCGACAGAGCCCGACAGAGCCCGACAGGGCCCGACAGAGCCCGACAGAGCCCGACAGGGCCCGACGGGGCCCAGTAGAGCCCGACAGAGCCTGACAGAGCCCGACATAGCCCGACAGGGTCCGACAGAGCCCGACAGAGCCCGACAGAGCCCGACAGAGCCCGACAGGGCCAGTAGAGCCCGACAGAGCCCGACAGAGCCCGACAGAACCCGTCAGAGCCCGACAGGGCCCGACAGAGCCCGACAGAGCCCGACAGAGCCCGACAGAGTCCGACAGGGCCCAGTAGAGCCCGACAGAGCCCGACAGAGCCCGACAGAGCCCGACAGGGCCCGACAGAGCCCGACAGAGCCCGACAGGGCCCGACAGAACCCGACAGGGCCCAGTAGAGCCCGACAGAGCCTCACAGAGCCCAGTAGAGCCCAGTAGAGCCCGACAGGGCCCGACAGAGCCTGACAGAGCCCGACAGGGACCGACAGGGCCCGACAGAGCCCGACAGAGCCCGACAGGGCCCAGTAGAGCCCGACAGAGCCCGACAGGGCCCAGTAGAGCCCGACAGAGCCCGACAGAGCCCGACAGAGCCCGACAGGGCCCGACAGGGCCCGACAGAGCCCGACAGAGCCCGACAGGGCCCAGTAGAACCCGACAGAGCCCGACAGAGCCCGACAGGGCCCGACAGGGCCCGACAGAGCCCGACAGAGCCCGACAGAGCCCGACAGGGCCCGACAGAGCCCAGTAGAGCCCGACAGAGCCCGACAGAGCCCGACAGGGCCCGACAGGGCCCGACAGGGCCCAGTAGAGCCCGACAGAGCCCGACAGAGCCCAGTAGAGCCCGACAGAGCCCGACAGAGCCCGACAGAGCCCAGTAGAGCCCGACAGAGCCCGACAGAGCCCGACAGGGCCCGACAGGGCCCGACAGAGCCCGACAGAGCCCGACAGGGCACGACAGAGCCCGACAGAGCCCGACAGAACCCGACAGAGCCCGACAGAGCCCAGTAGAGCCCAGTAGAGCCCGACAGAGACCGACAGAGCCCGACAGAGCCCGACAGGGCCCGACAGGGCCCGACAGGGCCCAATAGAGCCCGACAGAACCCGACAGAACCCGTCAGAGCCCGACAGAGCCCGACAGAGCCCGACAGAGCCCGACAGAGTCCGACAGGGCCCAGAAGAGCCCGACAGAGCCCGACAGAGCCCGACAGAGCCCGACAGGGCCCGACAGAGCCCGACAGAGCCCGACAGGGTCCGACAGGGCCCGACAGGGCCCAGTAGAGCCCGACAGAGCCCGACAGAGCCCAGTAGAGCCCGACAGAGCCCGACAGAGCCCGACAGAGCCCGACAGGGCCCGACAGGGCCCAGTAGAGCCCAGTAGAGCCCGACAGGGCCCGACAGGGCCCGACAGGGCCCAGTAGAGCCCGACAGAGCCCGACAGAGCCTGACAGAGCCCGACAGGGCCCGACAGGGCCCGACAGACCCCGACAGAGCCCGACAGGGCCCAGTAGAGCCCGACAGAGCCCGACAGAGCCCGACAGGGCCCGACAGGGCCCAGTAGAGCCCGACAGAGCCCGACAGAGCCCGACAGGGCCCGACAGGGCCCGACAGAGCCCAACAGGGCCCGACAGAGCCCGACAGAGCCCGACAGGGCCCAGTAGAGCCCGACAGAGCCCGACAGAGCCCGACAGAGCCCAACAGAGCCCAGTAGAGCCCGACAGAGCCCGACAGAGCCCGACAGAGCCCGACAGAGCCCGACAGGGCCCGACAGAGCCCGACAGGGCCCGACAGGGCCCGACAGAGCCCGACAGAGCCCGACAGAGCCCGACAGGGCCCAGTAGAGCCCGACAGAGCCCGACAGAGCCCGACAGAGCCCGACAGAGCCCAGTAGAGCCCGACAGAACCCGACAGAGCCCGACAGAGCCCGACAGGGCCCGACAGGGCCCGACAGGGCCCAGTAGAGAACGACAGAGCCCGACAGAGCCCAGTAGAGCCCAGTAGAGCCCGACAGAGCCCGACAGAGCCCGACAGAGCCCGACAGGGCCCGACAGAGCCCGACAGAGCCCGACAGGGCCCGACAGAGCCCGACAGGGCCCGACAGGGCCCAGTAGAGCCCGACAGATTCCGACAGAGCCCGACAGGGCCCGACAGGGCCCGACAGAGCCCGACAGAGCCCGACAGGGCCCGACAGGGCCCGACAGAGCCCAGTAGAGCCCGACAGAGCCCGACAGAGCCCGACAGAGCCCGACAGGGCCCGACAGAGCCCGACAGAGCCCGACAGGGCGCGACAGGGCCCGACAGGGCCCGACAGAGCCCGACAGGGCACGACAGAGCCCGACAGAGCCCGACAGGGCCCGACAGAGCCCGACAGAGCCCGACAGAGCCCAGTAGAGCCCAGTAGAGCCCGACAGAGCCCGACAGAGCCCGACAGAGCCCGACAGGGCCCGACAGGGCCCGACAGGGCCCAGTAGAGCCCGACAGAGCCCGACAGAACCCGTCAGAGCCCGACAGAGCCCGACAGAGCCCGACAGAGCCCGACAGAATTCGACAGAGTCCGACAGGGCCCAGTAGAGCCCGACAGAGACCGACAGAGCCCGACAGAGCCCGACAGAGCCCGACAGGGCCCGACAGAGCCCGACAGGGCCCGACAGGGCCCAGTAGAGCCCGACAGAGCCCGAGAGGGCCCGACAGAGCCCGACAGAGCCCGACAGAGCCCGACAGAGCCCGACAGGGCCCGACAGAGCCCGACAGAGCCCGACAGGGCCCGACAGGGCCCAGTAGAGCCCGACAGAGCCCGACAGAGCCCGACAGAACCCGACAGGGCCCAGTAGAGCCCGACAGAGCCCGACAGAGCCCGACAGAGCCCGACAGGGCCCGACAGAGCCCGACAGAGCCCGACAGAACCCGACAGCGCCCGACAGGGCCCAGTAGAGCCCGAGAGAGCCCGACAGAGCCCGACAGAGCCCGACAGGGCCCGACAGAGCCCGACAGAGCCCGACAGAGCCCAGTAGAGCCCGACAGAGCCCGACAGAGCCCGACAGAGCCCAGTAGAGCCCAACAGAGCCCGACAGAGCCCGACAGAGCCCGACAGGGCCCGACAGAGCCCGACAGAGCCCGCCAGGGCCCGACAGGGCCCGACAGAGCCCGACAGGGCCCGAAAGAGCCCGACAGGGCCCAGTAGAGCCCGACAGAGCCCGACAGAGCCCGACAGAGCCCGACAGAGCCCGACAGAGACCAGTAGAGCCCGACAGAGCCCGACAGAGCCCGACAGAGCCCGACAGGGCCCGACAGAGCCCGACAGGGCCCGACAGGGCCCGACAGAGCCCGACAGAGCCCGACAGGGCCCGACAGGGCCCGACAGAGCCCGACAGAGCACGACAGGGCCCGACAGAGCCCGACAGAGCCCGACAGAGCCCGACAGGGCCCAGTAGAGCCCGACAGAGCCCGACAGAGCCCGACAGGGCCCGACAGGGCCCGACAGAGCCCGACAGAGCTCGACAGGGCCCGACAGAGCCCAGTAGAGCCCGACAGAGCCCGACAGAGCCCGACAGGGCCCGACAGAGCCCGACAGAGCCCGACAGGGCCCAGTAGAGACCGACAGAGCCCGACAGAGCCCAGTAGAGCCCAGTAGAGCCCGACAGAGCCCGACAGAGCCCGACAGAGCCCGACAGATCCCGACAGGGCCCAGTAGAGCCCGACAGAGCCCGACAGAGCCCAGTAGAGCCCAGTAGAGCCCGACAGAGCCCGACAGAGCCCGACAGAGCCCGACAGGGCCCGACAGAGCCCGACAGAGCCCGACAGAGCCCGACAGGGCCCGACAGAGCCTGACAGAGCCCGACAGGGCCCAGTAGAGCCCGACAGAGCCCGACAGAGCCCGACAGAGCCCAGTAGAGCCCGACAGAGCCCGAGAGAGCCCGACAGAGCCCGACAGAGCCCGACAGGGCCCGACAGGGCCCAGTAGAGCCCGACAGGGCCCGACAGGGCCCGACAGAGCCCGACAGAGCCCGACAGGGCCCGACAGGGCCCGACAGAGCCCGACAGGGCCCGACAGGGCCCAGTAGAGCCCGACAGAGCCCGACAGAGCCCGACAGGGCCCGACAGAGCCCGACAGAGCCCGACAGGGCCCGACGGGGCCCAGTAGAGCCCGACAGAGCCTGACAGAGCCCGACATAGCCCGACAGGGTCCGACAGAGCCCGACAGAGCCCGACAGAGCCCGACAGAGCCCGACAGGGCCAGTAGAGCCCGACAGAGCCCGACAGAGCCCGACAGAACCCGTCAGAGCCCGACAGGGCCCGACAGAGCCCGACAGAGCCCGACAGAGCCCGACAGAGTCCGACAGGGCCCAGTAGAGCCCGACAGAGCCCGACAGAGCCCGACAGAGCCCGACAGGGCCCGACAGAGCCCGACAGAGCCCGACAGGGCCCGACAGAACCCGACAGGGCCCAGTAGAGCCCGACAGAGCCTCACAGAGCCCAGTAGAGCCCAGTAGAGCCCGACAGGGCCCGACAGAGCCTGACAGAGCCCGACAGGGACCGACAGGGCCCGACAGAGCCCGACAGAGCCCGACAGGGCCCAGTAGAGCCCGACAGAGCCCGACAGGGCCCAGTAGAGCCCGACAGAGCCCGACAGAGCCCGACAGAGCCCGACAGGGCCCGACAGGGCCCGACAGAGCCCGACAGAGCCCGACAGGGCCCAGTAGAACCCGACAGAGCCCGACAGAGCCCGACAGGGCCCGACAGGGCCCGACAGAGCCCGACAGAGCCCGACAGAGCCCGACAGGGCCCGACAGAGCCCAGTAGAGCCCGACAGAGCCCGACAGAGCCCGACAGGGCCCGACAGGGCCCGACAGGGCCCAGTAGAGCCCGACAGAGCCCGACAGAGCCCAGTAGAGCCCGACAGAGCCCGACAGAGCCCGACAGAGCCCAGTAGAGCCCGACAGAGCCCGACAGAGCCCGACAGGGCCCGACAGGGCCCGACAGAGCCCGACAGAGCCCGACAGGGCACGACAGAGCCCGACAGAGCCCGACAGAACCCGACAGAGCCCGACAGAGCCCAGTAGAGCCCAGTAGAGCCCGACAGAGACCGACAGAGCCCGACAGAGCCCGACAGGGCCCGACAGGGCCCGACAGGGCCCAATAGAGCCCGACAGAACCCGACAGAACCCGTCAGAGCCCGACAGAGCCCGACAGAGCCCGACAGAGCCCGACAGAGTCCGACAGGGCCCAGAAGAGCCCGACAGAGCCCGACAGAGCCCGACAGAGCCCGACAGGGCCCGACAGAGCCCGACAGAGCCCGACAGGGTCCGACAGGGCCCGACAGGGCCCAGTAGAGCCCGACAGAGCCCGACAGGGCCCAGTAGAGCCCGACAGAGCCCGACAGAGCCCGACAGAGCCCGACAGGGCCCGACAGGGCCCGACAGAGCCCGACAGAGCCCGACAGGGCCCAGTAGAACCCGACAGAGCCCGACAGAGCCCGACAGGGCCCGACAGGGCCCGACAGAGCCCGACAGAGCCCGACAGAGCCCGACAGGGCCCGACAGAGCCCAGTAGAGCCCGACAGAGCCCGACAGAGCCCGACAGGGCCCGACAGGGCCCGACAGGGCCCAGTAGAGCCCGACAGAGCCCGACAGAGCCCGACAGGGCTCGACAGGGCCCGACAGAGCCCGACAGAGCCCGACAGGGCCCGACAGGGCCCGACAGAGCCCGACAGAGCCCGACAGAGCCCGACAGAGCCCGACAGGGCACGACAGAGCCCGACAGAGCCCGAAAGAACCCGACAGAGCCCGACAGAGCCCAGTAGAGCCCAGTAGAGCCCGACAGAGACCGACAGAGCCCGACAGAGCCCGACAGGGCCCGACAGGGCCCGACAGGGCCCAATAGAGCCCGACAGAACCCGACAGAACCCGTCAGAGCCCGACAGAGCCCGACAGAGCCCGACAGAGCCCGACAGAGTCCGACAGGGCCCAGAAGAGCCCGACAGAGCCCGACAGAGCCCGACAGAGCCCGACAGGGCCCGACAGAGCCCGACAGAGCCCGACAGGGTCCGACAGGGCCCAGTAGAGCCCGACAGAGCCCGAGAGGGCCCGACAGAGCCCGACAGAGCCCGACAGAGCCCGACAGGGCCCGACAGGGCCCGACAGAGCCCGACAGGGCCCAGTAGAGCCCGACAGAGCCCGACAGAGCCCGACAGAACCCGACAGGGCCCAGTAGAGCCCGACAGAGCCCGACAGAGCCCGACAGAGCCCGACAGGGCCCGACAGGGCCCGACAGAGCCCGACAGAACCCGACAGCGCCCGACAGGGCCCGACAGGGCCCGACAGAGCCCGACAGGGCCCAGTAGAGCCCGACAGAGCCCGACAGAGCCCGACAGAACCCGACAGGGCCCAGTAGAGCCCGACAGGGCCCGACAGATCCCGACAGAGCCCGACAGGGCCCGACAGAGCCCGACAGAGCCCGACAGAGCCCAGTAGAGCCCGACAGAGCCCGACAGGGCCCGACAGAGCCCGACAGAGCCCGACAGAGCCCGACAGGGCCCAGTAGAGCCCGACAGAGCCCGACAGAGCCCGACAGAGCCCGACAGAGCCCGACAGGGCCCGACAGAGCCCGACAGGGCCCGACAGGGCCCGACAGAGCCCGACAGGGCCCGACAGAGCCCGACAGAGCCCGACAGAGCCCGACAGGGCCCGACAGAGCCCGACAGAGCCCGACAGGGCCCAGTAGAGCCCGACAGAGCCCGACAGAGCCCGACAGAGCCCGACAGAGCCCGACAGAGACCAGTAGAGCCCGACAGAGCCCGACAGAGCCCGACAGAGCCCGACAGGGCCCGACAGAGCCCGACAGGGCCCGACAGGGCCCGACAGAGCCCGACAGAGCCCGACAGAGCCCGACAGGGCCCGACAGGGCCCGACAGAGCCCGACAGGGCCCGACAGAGCCCGACAGAGCCCGACAGGGCCCGACAGGGCCCGACAGAGCCCGACAGGGCCCGACAGGGCCCGACAGGGCCCAGTAGAGCCCGACAGAGCCCGACAGAGCCCGACAGAACCCGACAGGGCCCCGTAGAGCCCGACAGAGCCCGACAGAGCCCGACAGAGACCGACAGGGCCCGACAGAGCCCGACAGAGCCCGACAGAACCCGACAGCGCCCGACAGGGCCCAGTAGAGCCCGACAAGGCCCGACAGAGCCCGACAGAGCCCGACAGGGCCCGACAGAGCCCGACAGAGCCCGACAGAGCCCAGTAGAGCCAGACAGAGCCCGACAGGGCCCGACAGAGCCCGACAGAGCCCGACAGAGCCCGACAGAGCCCGACAGGGCCCAGTAGAGCCCGACAGAGCCCGACAGAGCCCGACAGAGCCCGACAGGGCCCGACAGGGCCCAGTAGAGCCCGACAGAGCCCGAGAGGGCCCGACAGAGCCCGACAGAGCCCGACAGAGCCCGACAGGGCCCGACAGAGCCCGACAGAGCCCGACAGAGCCCGACAGGGCCCGACAGGGCCCAGTAGAGCCCGACAGAGCCCGACAGAGCCCGACAGAACCCGACAGGGCCCAGTAGAGCCCGACAGAGCCCGACAGAGCCCGACAGGGCCCGACAGAGCCCGACAGAGCCCGACAGGGCCCGACAGGGCCCAGAAGAGCCCGACAGAGCCCGACAGAGCCCGACAGAACCCGACAGAGCCCGACAGAACCCGACAGGGCCCGACAGAGCCCGACAGAGCCCGACAGGGCCCAGTAGAGACCGACAGAGCCCGACAGAGCCCAGTAGAGCCCAGTAGAGCCCGACAGAGCCCGACAGAGCCCGACAGAGCCCGACAGAACCCGACAGAGCCCGACAGAGACCAGTTAGAGCCCGACAGAGCCCGACAGAGCCCAACAGAGCGCGACAGGGCCCGACAGGGCCAAGTAGAGCCCGACAGAGCCCGACAGAGCCCGACAGAGCCCAGTAGAGCCCGACAGAGCCCGACAGAGCCCGACAGAGCCCGACAGGGCCCGACAGAGCCCGACAGAGCCCGACAGGGCCCGACAGAGCCCGACAGGGCCCGACAGAGCACAGTAGAGCCCGACAGAGCACGACAGAGCCCGACAGAGCCCGACAGGGCCCAGTAGAGCCCAGTAGAGCCTGACAGAGCCCAGTAGAGCCCGACAGAGCCCGACAGAGCCCGACAGAGCCCGACAGGGCCCGACAGGGCCCGACAGAGCCCGACAGAGCCCGACAGGGCCCGACAGGGCCTGACAGAGCCCGACAGGGCCCAGTAGAGCCCGACAGAGCCCGACAGAGCCCGACAGAGTCCGACAAAGCCCAGTAGAGCCCGACAGAGCCCGAGAGAGCCCGACAGAGCCCGACAGAGCCCGACAGGGCCCGACAGAGCCCGACAGGGCCCGACAGAGCCCGACAGAGCCCGACAGGGCCCGACAGGGCCCGACAGAGCCCGACAGGGGCCGACAGGGCCCAGTAGAGCCCGACAGAGCCCGACAGAGCCCGACAGGGCGCGAAAGGGCCCGACAGGGCCCGACAGAGCCCAGTAGAGCCCGACAGAGCCCGACAGAGCCCGACAGAGCCCGTCAGAGCCCGACAGGGCCCGACAGAGGCCGACAGGGCCCGACAGGGCCCGACAGAGCCCGACAGAGCCCGACAGGGCCCGACAGAGCCCGACAGGGCCCAGTAGAGCCCGACAGAGCCCGACAGAGCCCGACAGAGCCCAGTAGAGCCCGACAGAGCCCGACAGAGCCCGACAGAGCCCAGTAGAGCCCGTCAGAGCCCGACAGGGCCCGACAGGGCCCGACAGGGCCCAGTAGAGCCCGACAGAGCCCGACAGAGCCCAGTAGAGCCCAGTAGAGCCCGACAGAGCCCGACAGAGCCCGACAGGGCCCGACAGAGCCCGACAGAGCCCGACAGGGCCCGACAGGGCCCGACAGAGCCCGACAGGGCCCGACAGGGCCCAGTAGAGCCCGAAAGAGCCCGACAGAGCCCAGTAGAGCCCAGTAGAGCCCGACAGGGCCCGACAGGGCCCGACAGGGCCCAGTAGAGCCCGACAGAGCCCGACAGAGCCTGACAGAGCCCGACAGGGCCCGACAGGGCCCGACAGAGCCCGACAGAGCCCGACAGGGCCCAGTAGAGCCCGACAGAGCCCGACAGAGCCCGACAGGGCCCGACAGGGCCCAGTAGAGCCCGACAGAGCCCGACAGAGCCCGACAGAGCCCGACAGGGCCCGACAGGGCCCGACAGAGCCCGACAGGGCCCGACAGAGCCCGACAGAGCCCGACAGGGCCCAGTAGAGCCAGACAGAGCCCGACAGAGCCCGACAGAGCCCGACAGAGCCCAACAGAGCCCAGTAGAGCCCGACAGAGCCCGACAGAGCCCGACAGAGCCCGACAGAGCCCGACAGGGCCCGACAGAGCCCGACAGGGCCCGACAGGGCCCGACAGAGCCCGACAGAGCCCGACAGAGCCCGACAGGGCCCAGTAGAGCCCGACAGAGCCCGACAGAGCCCGACAGAGCCCGACAGAGCCCAGTAGAGCCCGACAGAACCCGACAGAGCCCGACAGAGCCCGACAGGGCCCGACAGGGCCCGACAGGGCCCAGTAGAGAACGACAGAGCCCGACAGAGCCCAGTAGAGCCCAGTAGAGCCCGACAGAGCCCGACAGAGCCCGACAGAGCCCGACAGGTCCCGACAGAGCCCTACAGGGCCCGACAGGGCCCGACAGGGCCCAGTAGAGCCCGACAGAGCCCGACAGAGCCCAGTAGAGCCCAGTAGAGCCCGACAGGGCCCGACAGGGCCCGACAGGGCCCTGTCGAGCCCGACAGAGCCCGACAGAGCCTGACAGAGCCCGACAGGGACCGACAGGGCCCGACAGAGCCCGACAGAGCCCGACAGGGCCCAGTAGAGCCCGACAGAGCCCGACAGAGCCCGACAGGGACCGACAGGGCCCGACAGGGCCCGACAGAGCCCGACAGAGCCCGACAGGGCCCAGTAGAGACCGACAGAGCCCGACAGAGCCCAGTAGAGCCCAGTAGAGCCCGACAGAGCCCGACAGAGCCCGACAGAGCCCGACAGAGCCCGACAGGGCCCAGTAGAGCCCGACAGAGCCCGACAGAGCCCGACAGGGCCCAGTAGAGCCCGACAGAGCCCGACAGAGCCCGACAGAGCCCGACAGGGCCCGTCAGAGCCCGACAGAGCCCGACAGAGCCCGACAGGGCCCGACA
>NW_027017392.1:0-112439 GCF_036013445.1 Caloenas nicobarica
ACAGGGCCCGACAGACCCCGACAGAGTCCGACAGGGCCCGACAGGGCCCAGTAGAGCCCGACAGAGCCCGACAGAGCCCGACAGAGCCCGACAGAGCTCGACAGAGCCCGACAGAGCCCGACAGAGCCCGACAGGGCCCGACAGAGCCCAGTAGAGCTCGACAGAGCCCGACAGAGCCCGACAGGGCCCGACAGGGCCCGACAGAGCCCGACAGAACCCGACAGAGCCCGACAGAGCCCAGTAGAGCCCGACAGAGCCCGACAGAGCCCGACAGAGCCTGACAGAGCCCGACAGGGCCCGACAGAGCCCGACAGGGCCCGACAGAGCCCGACAGAGCCCAGTAGAACCCGACAGAGCCCGACAGAGCCCGACAGAGCCCGACAGGGCCCGACAGGGCCCGACAGGGCCCGACAGGGCCCGACAGGCCCAGTAGAGCTCGACAGAGCCCGACAGAGCCGACAGGGCCCGACAGGGCCCGACAGAGCCCGACAGAACCCGACAGAGCCCGACAGAGCGCGACAGAGCCCGACAGGGCCCGACAGAGCCCGACAGGGCCCAGTAGAACCCGACAGAGCCCGACAGAGCCCGACAGAGCCCGACAGAGCCCGACAGGGCCCGACAGGGCCCGACAGGGCCCAGTAGAGCTCGACAGAGACCGACAGAGCCCGACAGAGCCCGACAGGGCCCGACAGGGCCCAGTAGAGCCCGACAGAGCCCGACAGAGCCTGACAGGGCCCGACAGAGCCCGACAGGGCCCAGTAGAGCCCGACAGAGCCCGACAGGGCCCGACAGGGCCCGACAGAGACCAGTAGAGCCCGACAGAGCCCGACAGAGCCCGACAGAGCCCGACAGGGCCCGACAGGGCCCAGTAGAGCCCGACAGAGCCCGACAGAGCCCAGTAGAGCCCGACAGAGCCCCGACAGAGCCCGACAGAGCCCGACAGAGCCCGACAGGGCCCAGTAGAGCCCAGTAGAACCCGACAGAGCCCGACAGAGCCCGACAGAGCCCGACAGAGCCCGACAGGGCCCGACAGGGCCCGACAGGGCCCGACAGGGCCCGACGGGGCCCGACAGAGCCCGACAGAGCCCGACAGAGCCCGACAGGGCCCGACAGGGCCCAGTAGAGCCCGACAGAGCCCGACAGAGCCCGACAGAGCCCGACAGGGCCCAGTAGAGCCCGACAGAGCCCGACAGAGCCCGCCAGAGCCCGCCAGAGCCCGACAGAGCCCGACAGAGCCCGACATGGCCCGACAGAGCCCGACAGAGCCCAGTAGAGCTCGACAGAGCCCGACAGAGCCCGACAGGGCCCGACAGGGGACCGACAGGGCCCGATAGGGCCCAGTAGAGCCCGACAGAGCCCGACAGGGCCCGACAGAGCCCGACAGAGCCCGACAGGGCCCGACAGGGCCCGACAGGGCCCGACAGGGCCCGACAGAGCCCGACAGAGCCGACAGAGCCCGACAGGGCCCAGTAGAGCCCAGTAGAACCCGACAGAGCCCGACAGAGCCCGACAGAGCCCGACAGGGCCCGACAGAGCCCGACAGGGCCCGACAGGGCCCGACATGGCCCGACAGAGCCCGACAGAGCCCAGTAGAGCTCGACAGAGCCCGACAGAGCCCGACAGGGCCCGACAGGGGCCGATAGGGCCCAGTAGAGCCCGACAGAGCCCGACAGGGCCCGACAGAGCCCGACAGAGCCCGACAGGGCCCGACAGGGCCCGACAGAGCCCGACAGGGCCCGACAGGGCCCGACAGGGCCCGACAGGGCCCAGTAGAGCCCGACAGAGCCCGACAGAGCCCGACAGAGCCCGACAGGGCCCGACAGAGCCCGACATGGCCCGACAGAGCCGACCAGAGCCCAGTAGAGCTCGACAGAGCCCGACAGAGCCCGACAGGGCCCGACAGGGCCCGATAGGGCCCAGTAGAGCCCGACAGAGCCCGACAGGGCCCGACAGAGCCCGACAGAGACCGACAGGGCCCGACAGGGCCCGACAGAGCCCGACAGAGCCCGACAGAGCCCGACAGGGCCCGACAGGGCCCGACAGGGCCCGACAGGGCCCAGTAGAGCCGACAGAGCCCGACAGAGCCCGAACAGAGCCCGACAGGGCCCGACAGGGCCCGACAGAGCCCGACAGGGCCCAGTAGAGCCCGACAGAGCCCGACAGGGCCCGACAGAGCCCGACAGAGCCCGACAGGGCCCGACAGGGCCCGACAGGGCCCAGTAGAACCCGACAGAGCCCGACAGAGCCCGACAGGGCCCGACAGGGCCCGACAGAGCCCAGTAGAGCTCGACAGAGCCCGACAGAGCCCGACAGGGCCCGACAGGGCCCCAGTAGAGCCCGACAGAGCCCCGACAGAGCCTGACAGGGCCCGACAGGGCCCGACAGAGCCCGACAGAGCCCGACAGGGCCCGACAGGGCCCGACAGGGCCCGACAGAGACCAGTAGAGCCCGACAGAGCCCGACAGAGCCCGACAGAGCCCGACAGAGCCCGACAGAGCCCGACAGGGCCCGACAGGGCCCAGTAGAGCCCGACAGAGCCCAACAGAGCCCGACAGAGCCCGACAGGGCCCAGTAGAGCCCAGTAGAACCCGACAGAGCCCGACAGAGCCCGACAGAGCCCGACAGGGCCCGACAGGGACCGACAGGGCCCGACAGGGCCCGACAGAGCCCGACAGGGCCCGACAGGGCCCGACAGGACCCGACAGGACCCGACAGGACCCGACAGGGCCCGACAGGGCCCAGTAGAGCCCGACAGAGCCCGACAGAGCCCGACAGGGCCCGACAGAGCCCGACAGGGCCCAGTAGAGCCGACAGGGCCCGACAGAGACCGACAGGGCCCGACAGAGACCGACAGGGCCCGACAGAGCCCGACAGAGCCCGACAGAGCCCGACAGAGCCCGACAGAGCCCAGTACAGCCCGACAGAGCCCGACAGAGCCCGACAGAGCCCGACAGAGCCCGACAGAGCCCGACAGGGCCCGACAGAGCCCGACAGGGCCCAGTAGACCCGACAGAGCCCGACAGAGCCCGACAGAGCCCGACAGGGCCGACAGGGCCCGACAGGGCCCGACAGAGCCCGACAGGGCCCAGTAGAGCCCGACAGAGCCCGACAGAGCCCGACAGTGCCCAGTAGAGCTCGACAGAGCCCGACAGAGCCCGACAGGGCCCGACAGAGCCCGACAGAGCCCGACAGAGCCCGACAGAGCCCGACAGGGCCCGACAGGGCCCGACAGGGCCCGACAGGGCCCGACAGAGCCCGACAGAGCCCGACAGGGCCCGACAGGGCCCGACAGAGCCCGACAGAGCCCGACAGGGTCCAGTAGAGCCCGACAGAGCCCGACAGGGCCCGACAGAGCCCGACAGAGCCCGACAGAGCCCGACAGGGCCCGACAGGGCCAGTAGAGCCCGACAGAGCCCGACAGAGCCCGACAGGGCCCGACAGGGACCGACAGGGCCCGACAGGGCCCGACAGGGCCCGACAGGGCCCAGTAGAGCCCGACAGAGCCCGACAGAGCCCGACAGAGCCCGACAGGGCCCGACAGGGCCCGACAGGGCCCGACAGGGCCCGACAGAGACCAGTAGAGCCCGACAGAGCCCGACAGGGCCCGACAGGGCCCGACAGAGACCAGTAGAGCCCGACAGAGCCCGACAGAGCCCGACAGAGCCCAGTAGAGCCCGACCGAGCCTGACCGAGCCCGACAGAGCCCGACAGAGCCCGACAGGGCCCAGTAGAGCCCAGTAGAAACCGACAGAGCCCGACAGAGCCCGACAGAGCCCGACAGAGCCCGACAGGGCCCGACAGGGCCCGACAGGGCCCGACAGGGCCCGACAGAGCCCGACAGAGCCCGACAGAGCCCGACAGGGCCCGACAGGGCCCGACAGAGCCCGACAGAGCCCGACAGAACCCGACAGAACCCGACAGAGCCCAGTAGAGCCCAGTAGAACCCGACAGAGCCCGACAGAGCCCGACAGAGCCCGACAGGGCCCGACAGGGCCCGACAGGGGCCCGACAGGGCCCGACAGAACCCGACAGAGCCCGACAGAGCCCAGTAGAGCCCGACAGAGCCCGACAGAGCCCGACAGAGCCCGACAGGGCCCGGACAGGGCCCGACAGGACCCGACAGAGCCCGACAGGGCCGACAGGGCCCGACAGGGCCCGACAGGGCCCGACAGGGCCCGACAGAGCCCGACAGAGCCCGACAGGGCCCGACAGGGCCCGACAGAGCCCGAGAGAGCCCGACAGGGCCCGACAGAGCACAGTAGAGCTCGACAGAGCCCGACAGAGCCCGACAGGGCCCGACAGAGCCCGACAGGGCCCGAAAGGGCCCGACAGGGCCCGACAGGGCCCAGTAGAGCCCGACAAAGCCCGACAGGGCCCGACAGAGCCCGACAGAGCCCGACAGGGCCCGACAGGGCCCGACAGGGCCCGACAGAGCCCGACAGAGCCCGACAGAGCCCAGTAGAGCCCGACAGAGCCCGACAGAGCCCGACAGAGCCCGACAGAGCCCGACAGGGCCCGACAGAGCCCGACAGAGCCCGACAGAGCCCGACAGGGCCCGACAGAGCCCGACAGGGCCCGACAGGGCCCGACAGGGCCCGACAGAGTCCGACAGGGCCCGACAGGGCCCAGTAGAGCCCGACAGAGCCCGCCAGAGCCCGACAGAGCCCGCCAGAGCCCGACAGAGCCCGACAGAGCCCGACAGAGCCCGACAGAGCCCGACAGGGCCCGACAGGGCCCGACAGAGCCCAGTAGAGCTCGACAGAGCCCGACAGAGCCCGACAGGGCCCGACAGGGCCCGACAGAGCCTGACAGAGCCCAGTAGAACCCGACAGAGCCCGACAGAGCCCGACAGAGCCCGACAGAGCCCGACAGAGCCGACAGAGCCCGACAGGGCCCGACAGGGCCCAGTAGAGCTCGACAGAGACCGACAGAGCCCGACAGAGCCCAACAGGGCCCGGCAGGGCCCAGTAGAGCCCGACAGAGCCCGACAGAGCCTGACAGGGCCCGACAGAGCCCGACAGGGCCCAGTAGAGCCCGACAGAGCCCGACAGGGCCCGACAGAGCCCGACAGGGCCCGGCAGGGCCCGACAGGGCCCGACAGGGCCCGACAGAGCCCGACAGGGCCCAGTAGAGCCCGACAGAGCCCGACAGAGCCCGACAGTGCCCAGTAGAGCTCGACAGAGCCCGACAGAGCCCGACAGGGCCCGACAGGGCCCGACAGAGACCGACAGGGCCCCGACAGAGACCGACAGGGCCCGACAGAGCCCGACAGAGCCCGACAGAGCCCGACAGGGCCCAGTACAGCCCGACAGAGCCCGACAGAGCCCGACAGAGCCCGACAAAGCCCGACAGGGCCCGACAGGGCCCGACAGAGCCCGACAGGGCCCAGTAGAACCCGACAGAGCCCGACAGAGCCCGACAGAGCCCGACAGAGCCCGACAGGGCCCGACAGGGCCCGACAGGGCCCAGTAGAGCCCGACAGAGCCCGACAGAGCCCGACAGAGCCCGACAGAGCCCAGTAGAGCTCGACAGAGCCCGACAGAGCCCGACAGGGCCCGACAGAGCCCGACAGAGCCCGACAGAGCCCGACAGAGCCCGACAGAGCCCGACAGGGCCCGACAGGGCCCGACAGAGCCCGACAGGGCCCGACAGACCCCGACAGGGCCCGACAGGGCCCGACAGAGCCCGACAGAGCCCGACAGGGTCCAGTAGAGCCCGACAGAGCCCGACAGGGCCCGACAGAGCCCGACAGAGCCCGACAGAGCCCGACAGGGCCCGACAGGGCCCAGTAGAGATCGGCAGAGCCCGACAGAGCCCGACAGGGCCCAGTAGAGCCCGACAGAGCCCGACAGAGCCCGACAGGGCCCGACAGGGCCCGACAGGGCCCGACAGGGCCCGACAGAGCCCGACAGAGCCCGACAGGGCCCAGTAGAGCCCGACAGAGCCCGACAGAGCCCGACAGAGCCCGACAGGGCCCGACAGGGCCCGACAGGGCCCGACAGAGACCAGTAGAGCCCGACAGAGCCCGACAGAGCCCGACAGGGCCCGACAGGGCCCGACAGGGCCCGACAGGGCCCGACAGAGACCAGTAGAGCCCGACAGAGCCCGACAGAGCCCGACAGAGCCCGACCAGGGCCCGACAGGGCCCGACAGGGCCCGACAGGGCCCGACAGGGCCCGACAGAGCCCGACAGAGCCCGACAGAGCCCGACAGGGCCTGACAGGGCCCGACAGAGCCCGACAGAACCCGACAGAACCCGACAGAACCCGACAGAACCCGACAGAGCCCAGTAGAGCCCGACAGAGCCCGACAGAGCCCGACAGAGCCCGACAGAGCCCGACAGAGCCCGACAGAGCCCGACAGAACCGACAGAGCCCGACAGAGCCCGACAGGGCCCGACAGGGCCCGACAGGGCCCGACAGAGCCCGACAGAGCCCAGTAGAGGCCCGACAGAGCCCGACAGAGCCCGACAGAGCCCGACAGAGCCCGACAGAGCCCGACAGGCCCGACAGGGCCCGACAGGGCCCGACAGGACCTGACAGAGCCCGACAGAGCCCGACAGGGCCCGACAGGGCCCGACAGGGCCCGACAGAGCCCGACAGGGCCCGACAGGGCCCGACAGAGCCCGACAGAGCCCGACAGGGCCCGACAGAGCACAGTAGAGCTCGACAGAGCCCGACAGAGCCCGACAGGGCCCGACAGAGCCCGACAGGGCCCGAAAGGGCCCGACAGGGCCCGACAGGGCCCAGTAGAGCCCGACAGAGCCCGACAGGGCCCGACAGGGCCCGACAGAGCCCGACAGAGCCCGACAGGGCCCGACAGGGCCCGACAGGGCCCGACAGAGCCCGACAGAGCCCGACAGGGCCCGACAGGGCCCGACAGAGCCCGACAAAGCCCGACAGGGCCCAGTAGAGCCCGACAGAGCCCGACAGAACCCGACAGAGCCCGACAGAGCCCAGTAGAGCCCGACAGAGCCCGACAGAGCCCGACAGAGCCCGACAGGGCCCGACAGAGCCCGACAGAGCCCGACAGAGCCCGACAGAGCCCGACAGGGCCCGACAGAGCCCGACAGGGCCCGACAGGGCCCGACAGGGCCCGACAGGGCCCGACAGACCCCGACAGAGTCCGACAGGGCCCGACAGGGCCCAGTAGAGCCCGACAGAGCCCGACAGAGCCCGACAGAGCCCGACAGAGCTCGACAGAGCCGACAGAGCCCGACAGAGCCCGACAGGGCCCGACAGAGCCCAGTAGAGCTCGACAGAGCCCGACAGAGCCCGACAGGGCCCGACAGGGCCCGACAGAGCCCGACAGAACCCGACAGAGCCCGACAGAGCCCAGTAGAGCCCGACAGAGCCCGACAGAGCCCGACAGAGCCTGACAGAGCCCGACAGGGCCCGACAGAGCCCGACAGGGCCCGACAGAGCCCGACAGAGCCCAGTAGAACCCGACAGAGCCCGACAGAGCCCGACAGAGCCCGACAGGGCCCGACAGGGCCCGACAGGGCCCGACAGGGCCCGACAGGGCCCAGTAGAGCTCGACAGAGCCCGACAGAGCCCGACAGGGCCCGACAGGGCCCGACAGAGCCCGACAGAACCCGACAGAGCCCGACAGAGCGCGACAGAGCCCGACAGGGCCCGACAGAGCCCGACAGGGCCCAGTAGAACCCGACAGAGCCCGACAGAGCCCGACAGAGCCCGACAGAGCCCGACAGGGCCCGACAGGGCCCGACAGGGCCCAGTAGAGCTCGACAGAGACCGACAGAGCCCGACAGAGCCCGACAGGGCCCGACAGGGCCCAGTAGAGCCCGACAGAGCCCGACAGAGCCTGACAGGGCCCGACAGAGCCCGACAGGGCCCAGTAGAGCCCGACAGAGCCCGACAGGGCCCGACAGGGCCCGACAGAGACCAGTAGAGCCCGACAGAGCCCGACAGAGCCCGACAGAGCCCGACAGGGCCCGACAGGGCCCAGTAGAGCCCGACAGAGCCCGACAGAGCCCAGTAGAGCCCGACAGAGCCCGACAGAGCCCGACAGAGCCCGACAGAGCCCGACAGGGCCCAGTAGAGCCCAGTAGAACCCGACAGAGCCCGACAGAGCCCGACAGAGCCCGACAGAGGCCCGACAGGGCCCGACAGGGCCCGACAGGGCCCGACAGGGCCCGACGGGGCCCGACAGAGCCCGACAGAGCCCGACAGAGCCCGACAGGGCCCGACAGGGCCCAGTAGAGCCCGACAGAGCCCGACAGAGCCGACAGAGCCCGACAGGGCCCAGTAGAGCCCGACAGAGCCCGACAGAGCCCGCCAGAGCCCGCCAGAGCCCGACAGAGCCCGACAGAGCCCGACATGGCCCGACAGAGCCCGACAGAGCCCAGTAGAGCTCGACAGAGCCCGACAGAGCCCGACAGGGCCCGACAGGGACCGACAGGGCCCGATAGGGCCCAGTAGAGCCCGACAGAGCCCGACAGGGCCCGACAGAGCCCGACAGAGCCCGACAGGGCCCGACAGGGCCCGACAGGGCCCGACAGGGCCCGACAGAGCCCGACAGAGCCCGACAGAGCCCGACAGGGCCCAGTAGAGCCCAGTAGAACCCGACAGAGCCCGACAGAGCCCGACAGAGCCCGACAGGGCCCGACAGAGCCCGACAGGGCCCGACAGGGCCCGACATGGCCCGACAGAGCCCGACAGAGCCCAGTAGAGCTCGACAGAGCCCGACAGAGCCCGACAGGGCCCGACAGGGGGCCGATAGGGCCCAGTAGAGCCCGACAGAGCCCGACAGGGCCCGACAGAGCCCGACAGAGCCCGACAGGGCCCGACAGGGCCCGACAGAGCCCGACAGGGCCCGACAGGGCCCGACAGGGCCCGACAGGGCCCAGTAGAGCCCGACAGAGCCCGACAGAGCCCGACAGAGCCCGACAGGGCCCGACAGAGCCCGACATGGCCCGACAGAGCCCGACAGAGCCCAGTAGAGCTCGACAGAGCCCGACAGAGCCCGACAGGGCCCGACAGGGCCCGATAGGGCCCAGTAGAGCCCGACAGAGCCCGACAGGGCCCGACAGAGCCCGACAGAGACCGACAGGGCCCGACAGGGCCCGACAGAGCCCGACAGAGCCCGACAGAGCCCGACAGGGCCCGACAGGGCCCGACAGGGCCCGACAGGGCCCAGTAGAGCCCGACAGAGCCCGACAGAGCCCGACAGAGCCCGACAGGGCCCGACAGGGCCCGACAGAGCCCGACAGGGCCCAGTAGAGCCCGACAGAGCCCGACAGGGCCCGACAGAGCCCGACAGAGCCCGACAGGGCCCGACAGGGCCCGACAGGGCCCAGTAGAACCCGACAGAGCCCGACAGAGCCCGACAGGGCCCGACAGGGCCCGACAGAGCCCAGTAGAGCTCGACAGAGCCCGACAGAGCCCGACAGGGCCCGACAGGGCCCAGTAGAGCCCGACAGAGCCCGACAGAGCCTGACAGGGCCCGACAGGGCCCGACAGAGCCCGACAGAGCCCGACAGGGCCCGACAGGGCCCGACAGGGCCCGACAGAGACCAGTAGAGCCCGACAGAGCCCGACAGAGCCCGACAGAGCCCGACAGAGCCCGACAGAGCCCGACAGGGCCCGACAGGGCCCAGTAGAGCCCGACAGAGCCCAACAGAGCCCGACAGAGCCCGACAGGGCCCAGTAGAGCCCAGTAGAACCCGACAGAGCCCGACAGAGCCCGACAGAGCCCGACAGGGCCCGACAGGGACCGACAGGGCCCGACAGGGCCCGACAGAGCCCGACAGGGCCCGACAGGGCCCGACAGGACCCGACAGGACCCGACAGGACCCGACAGGGCCCGACAGGGCCCAGTAGAGCCCGACAGAGCCCGACAGAGCCCGACAGGGCCCGACAGAGCCCGACAGGGCCCAGTAGAGCCCGACAGGGCCCGACAGAGACCGACAGGGCCCGACAGAGACCGACAGGGCCCGACAGAGCCCGACAGAGCCCGACAGAGCCCGACAGAGCCCGACAGAGCCCAGTACAGCCCGACAGAGCCCGACAGAGCCCGACAGAGCCCGACAGAGCCCGACAGAGCCCGACAGGGCCCGACAGAGCCCGACAGGGCCCAGTAGAACCCGACAGAGCCCGACAGAGCCCGACAGAGCCCGACAGGGCCCGACAGGGCCCGACAGGGCCCGACAGAGCCCGACAGGGCCCAGTAGAGCCCGACAGAGCCCGACAGAGCCCGACAGTGCCCAGTAGAGCTCGACAGAGCCCGACAGAGCCCGACAGGGCCCGACAGAGCCCGACAGAGCCCGACAGAGCCCGACAGAGCCCGACAGGGCCCGACAGGGCCCGACAGGGCCCGACAGGGCCCGACAGAGCCCGACAGAGCCCGACAGGGCCCGACAGGGCCCGACAGAGCCCGACAGAGCCCGACAGGGTCCAGTAGAGCCCGACAGAGCCCGACAGGGCCCGACAGAGCCCGACAGAGCCCGACAGAGCCCGACAGGGCCCGACAGGGCCCAGTAGAGCCCGACAGAGCCCGACAGAGCCCGACAGGGCCCGACAGGGACCGACAGGGCCCGACAGGGCCCGACAGGGCCCGACAGGGCCCAGTAGAGCCCGACAGAGCCCGACAGAGCCCGACAGAGCCCGACAGGGCCCGACAGGGCCCGACAGGGCCCGACAGGGCCCGACAGAGACCAGTAGAGCCCGACAGAGCCCGACAGGGCCCGACAGGGCCCGACAGAGACCAGTAGAGCCCGACAGAGCCCGACAGAGCCCGACAGAGCCCAGTAGAGCCCGACCGAGCCTGACCGAGCCCGACAGAGCCCGACAGAGCCCGACAGGGCCCAGTAGAGCCCAGTAGAAACCGACAGAGCCCGACAGAGCCCGACAGAGCCCGACAGAGCCCGACAGGGCCCGACAGGGCCCGACAGGGCCCGACAGGGCCCGACAGAGCCCGACAGAGCCCGACAGAGCCCGACAGGGCCCGACAGGGCCCGACAGAGCCCGACAGAGCCCGACAGAACCCGACAGAACCCGACAGAGCCCAGTAGAGCCCAGTAGAACCCGACAGAGCCCGACAGAGCCCGACAGAGCCCGACAGGGCCCGACAGGGCCCGACAGGGCCCGACAGGGCCCGACAGAACCCGACAGAGCCCGACAGAGCCCAGTAGAGCCCGACAGAGCCCGACAGAGCCCGACAGAGCCCGACAGGGCCCGACAGGGCCCGACAGGACCCGACAGAGCCCGACAGGGCCCGACAGGGCCCGACAGGGCCCGACAGGGCCCGACAGGGCCCGACAGAGCCCGACAGAGCCCGACAGGGCCCGACAGGGCCCGACAGAGCCCGAGAGAGCCCGACAGGGCCCGACAGAGCACAGTAGAGCTCGACAGAGCCCGACAGAGCCCGACAGGGCCCGACAGAGCCCGACAGGGCCCGAAAGGGCCCGACAGGGCCCGACAGGGCCCAGTAGAGCCCGACAAAGCCCGACAGGGCCCGACAGAGCCCGACAGAGCCCGACAGGGCCCGACAGGGCCCGACAGGGCCCGACAGAGCCCGACAGAGCCCGACAGAGCCCAGTAGAGCCCGACAGAGCCCGACAGAGCCCGACAGAGCCCGACAGAGCCCGACAGGGCCCGACAGAGCCCGACAGAGCCCGACAGAGCCCGACAGGGCCCGACAGAGCCCGACAGGGCCCGACAGGGCCCGACAGGGCCCGACAGAGTCCGACAGGGCCCGACAGGGCCCAGTAGAGCCCGACAGAGCCCGCCAGAGCCCGACAGAGCCCGCCAGAGCCCGACAGAGCCCGACAGAGCCCGACAGAGCCCGACAGAGCCCGACAGGGCCCGACAGGGCCCGACAGAGCCCAGTAGAGCTCGACAGAGCCCGACAGAGCCCGACAGGGCCCGACAGGGCCCGACAGAGCCTGACAGAGCCCAGTAGAACCCGACAGAGCCCGACAGAGCCCGACAGAGCCCGACAGAGCCCGACAGAGCCCGACAGAGCCCGACAGGGCCCGACAGGGCCCAGTAGAGCTCGACAGAGACCGACAGAGCCCGACAGAGCCCAACAGGGCCCGGCAGGGCCCAGTAGAGCCCGACAGAGCCCGACAGAGCCTGACAGGGCCCGACAGAGCCCGACAGGGCCCAGTAGAGCCCGACAGAGCCCGACAGGGCCCGACAGAGCCCGACAGGGCCCGGCAGGGCCCGACAGGGCCCGACAGGGCCCGACAGAGCCCGACAGGGCCCAGTAGAGCCCGACAGAGCCCGACAGAGCCCGACAGTGCCCAGTAGAGCTCGACAGAGCCCGACAGAGCCCGACAGGGCCCGACAGAGCCCGACAGAGCCCGACAGAGCCCGACAGAGCCCGACAGAGCCCGACAGAGCCCGACAGAGCCCGACAGGGCCCGACAGGGCCCGACAGAGCCCGACAGGGCCCGACAGAGCCCGACAGAGCCCGACAGGGTCCAGTAGAGCCCGACAGAGCCCGACAGGGCCCGACAGAGCCCGACAGAGCCCGACAGGGCCCGACAGGGCCCAGTAGAGCCCGACAGAGCCCGACAGAGCCCGACAGAGCCCGACAGGGCCCGACAGGGCCCGACAGGGCCCGACAGAGCCCGACAGGGCCCGACAGAGCCCGACAAAGCCCGACAGGGCCCAGTAGAGCCCGACAGAGCCCGACAGAACCCGACAGAGCCCGACAGAGCCCAGTAGAGCCCGACAGAGCCCGACAGAGCCCGACAGAGCCCGACAGAGCCCGACAGGGCCCGACAGAGCCCGACAGAGCCCGACAGAGCCCGACAGGGCCCGACAGAGCCCGACAGGGCCCGACAGAGTCCGACAGGGCCCGACAGGGCCCAGTAGAGCCCGACAGAGCCCGCCAGAGCCCGACAGAGCCCGACAGAGCCCGACAGAGCCCGACAGGGCCCGACAGGGCCCAGTAGAGCTCGACAGAGCCCGACAGAGCCCGACAGGGCCCGACAGGGCCCGACAGAGCCCGACAGAACCCGACAGAGCCCGACAGAGCGCGACAGAGCCCGACAGGGCCCGACAGAGCCCGACAGAGCCCAGTAGAACCCGACAGAGCCCGACAGAGCCCGACAGAGCCCGACAGAGCCCGACAGAGCCCGACAGGGCCCGACAGGGCCCGACAGGGCCCAGTAGAGCTCGACAGAGACCGACAGAGCCCGACAGAGCCCGACAGGGCCCGACAGGGCCCAGTAGAGCCCGACAGAGCCCGACAGAGCCTGACAGGGCCCGACAGAGCCCGACAGGGCCCAGTAGAGCCCAGTAGAAACCGACAGAGCCCGACAGAGCCCGACAGAGCCCGACAGAGCCCGACAGGGCCCGACAGGGCCCGACAGAGCCCGACAGAGCCCGACAGAGCCCGACAGGGCCCGACAGGGCCCGACAGAGCCCGACAGGGCCCGACAGAGCCCGACAGAACCCGACAGAACCCGACAGAGCCCAGTAGAGCCCGACAGAGCCCGACAGAGCCCGACAGAGCCCGACAGAGCCCGACAGAGCCCAGTAGAGCCCAGTAGAACGCGACAGAGCCCGACAGAGCCCGACAGAGCCCGACAGGGCCCGACAGGGCCCGACAGGGCCCGACAGAGCCCGACAGAACCCGACAGAGCCCAGTAGAGCCCGACAGAGCCCGACAGAGCCCGACAGAGCCCGACAGGGCCCGACAGGGCCCGACAGGACCTGACAGAGCCCGACAGAGCCCGACAGGGCCCGACAGGGCCCGACAGGGCCCGACAGAGCCCGACAGAGCCCGACAGGGCCCGACAGAGCACAGTAGAGCTCGACAGAGCCCGACAGAGCCCGACAGGGCCCGACAGAGCCCGACAGAGCCCGACAGGGCCCGACAGAGCCCGACAGGGCCCGACAGGGCCCGACAGAGCCCGACAGAGCCCGACAGGGCCCAGTAGAGCCCGACAGAGCCCGACAGAACCCGACAGAGCCCGACAGAGCCCAGTAGAGCCCGACAGAGCCCGACAGAGCCTGACAGAGCCCGACAGGGCCCGACAGAGCCCGACAGAGCCCGACAGAGCCCGACAGAGCCCGACAGGGCCCGACAGAGCCCGACAGGGCCCGACAGGGCCCGACAGGGCCCGACAGAGTCCGACAGGGCCCGACAGGGCCCAGTAGAGCCCGACAGACCCCGCCAGAGCCCGACAGAGCCCGCCAGAGCCCGACAGAGCCCGACAGAGCCCGACAGAGCCCGACAGGGCCCGACAGGGCCCGACAGAGCCCAGTAGAGCTCGACAGAGCCCGACAGAGCCCGACAGGGCCCGACAGGGCCCGACAGAGCCCGACAGAACCCGACAGAGCCCGACAGAGCGCGACAGAGCCCGACAGGGCCCGACAGAGCCCGACAGAGCCCAGTAGAACCCGACAGAGCCCGACAGAGCCCGACAGAGCCCGACAGAGCCCGACAGGGCCCGACAGGGCCCGACAGGGCCCAGTAGAGCTCGACAGAGACCGACAGAGCCCGACAGAGCCCGACAGGGCCCGACAGGGCCCAGTAGAGCCCGACAGAGCCCGACAGAGCCTGACAGGGCCCGACAGAGCCCGACAGGGCCCAGTAGAGCCCGACAGAGCCCGACAGGGCCCGACAGGGCCCGACAGAGACCAGTAGAGCCCGACAGAGCCCGACAGAGCCCGACAGAGCCCGACAGGGCCCGACAGGGCCCGACAGGGCCCGACAGGGCCCAGTAGAGCCCGACAGAGCCCGACAGAGCCCGACAGAGCCCGACAGAGCCCGACAGAGCCCGACAGAGCCCGACAGGGCCCAGTAGAGCCCAGTAGAACCCGACAGAGCCCGACAGAGCCCGACAGAGCCCGACAGAGCCCGACAGAGCCCGACAGGGCCCGACAGGGCCCGACAGGGCCCGACAGAGCCCGACAGGGCCCGACAGAGCCCGACAGAGCCCGACAGAGCCCGACAGAGCCCGACAGGGCCCAGTAGAGCCCGACAGAGCCCGACAGAGCCCGACAGAGCCCGGCAGAGCCCGACAGGGCCCGACAGAAACCGACAGGGCCCGACAGAGCCCGACAGGGCCCGACAGGGCCCAGTAGAGCCCGACAGAGCCCGACAGGGCCCAGTAGAGCCCACCAGAGCCCGCCAGAGCCCGACAGAGCCCGACATGGCCCGACAGAGCCCGACAGAGCCCAGTAGAGCTCGACAGAGCCCGACAGAGCCCGACAGGGCCCGACAGGGACCGACAGGGCCCGATAGGGCCCAGTAGAGCCCGACAGAGCCCGACAGGGCCCGACAGAGCCCGACAGAGCCCGACAGGGCCCGACAGGGCCCGACAGGGCCCGACAGGGCCCGACAGAGCCCGACAGAGCCCGACAGGGCCCGACAGGGCCCAGTAGAGCCCGACAGAGCCCGACAGAGCCCGACAGAGCCCGACAGGGCCCGACAGGGCCCGACAGGGCCCAGTAGAGCTCGACAGAGCCCGACAGAGCCCGACAGGGCCCGACAGGGCCCAGTAGAGCCCGACAGAGCCCGACAGAGCCTGACAGGGCCCGACAGGGCCCGACAGGGCCCGACAGAGCCCGACAGAGCCCGACAGGGCCCGACAGGTCCCGACAGAGACCAGTAGAGCCCGACAGAGCCCGACAGAGCCCGACAGAGCCCGACAGAGCCCGACAGGGCCCAGTAGAGCCCAGTAGAACCCGACAGAGCCCGACAGGGCCCGACAGGGCCCGACAGAGCCCGACAGGGCCCGACAGAGCCCGACAGAGCCCGACAGAGCCCGACAGGGCCCGACAGAGCCCGACAGGGCCCGACAGGGCCCGACAGAGCCCGACAGGGCCCGACAGGGCCCAGTAGAGCCCGACAGGGCCCAGTAGAGCCCGACAGAGCCCGACAGGGCCCGACAGAGCCCGACAGAGCCCGACAGAGCCCGACAGGGCCCGACAGGGCCCAGTAGAGCTCGACAGAGCCCGACAGAGCCCGACAGGGCCCAGTAGAGCCCGACAGAGCCCGACAGAGCCCGACAGGGCCCGACAGGGCCCGACAGAGCCCGACAGAGCCCGACAGAGCCCGACAGAGCCCGACAGGGCCCGACAGGGCCCGACAGAGCCCAGTAGAGCCCGACAGAGCCCGACAGAGCCCGACAGAGCCGAGCAGAGCCCGACCGAGCCCGACCGAGCCCGACCGAGCCCGACCGAGCCCGACCGAGCCCGACAGAGCCCGACAGAGCCCGACAGAGCCCGACAGGGCCCAGTAGAGCCCAGTAGAAACCGACAGAGCCCGACAGAGCCCGACAGAGCCCGACAGGGCCCGACAGGGCCCGACAGGGCCCGACAGGGCCCGACAGAGCTCGACAGGGCCCGACAGGGCCCGACAGAGCCCGACAGGGCCCGACAGAGCCCGACAGAGCCCGACAGGGCCCGACAGGGCCCGACAGGGCCCAGTAGAGCCCGACAGAGCCCGACAGAGCCCGACAGAGCCCGACAGAGCCCGACAGAGCCCGACAGAGCCCAGTAGAGCCCAGTAGAACCCGACAGAGCCCGACAGAGCCCGACAGAGCCCGACAGAGCCCGACAGGGCCCGACAGGGCCCGACAGGGCCCGACAGGGCCCGACAGAACCCGACAGAGCCCGACAGAGCCCGACAGAGCCCGACAGAGCCCGACAGGGCCCGACAGGGCCCGACAGAGCCCGACAGGGCCCGACAGAGCCCGACAGAGCCCGACAGGGCCCGACAGGGCCCGACAGGGCCCGACAGGGCCCGACAGGGCCCGACAGAGCCCGACAGGGCCCGACAGAGCCCGACAGAGCCCGACAGGGCCCAGTAGAGCTCGACAGAGCCCGACAGAGCCCGACAGGGCCCGACAGGGCCCGAAAGTGCCCGACAGGGCCCGACAGAGCCCGACAGGGCCCGACAGGGCCCGACAGGGCCCGACAGAGCCCGACAGGGCCCGACAGAGCCCGACAGAGCCCGACAGAGCCCGACAGAGCCCGACAGAGCACAGTAGAGCTCGACAGAGCCCGACAGAGCCCGACAGGGCCCGACAGGGCCCGACAGAGCCCGAAAGGGCCCGACAGGGCCCGACAGGGCCCAGTAGAGCCCGACAGAGCCCGACAGGGCCCGACAGAGCCCGACAGAGCCCGACAGAGCCCGACAGGGCCCGACAGGGCCCGACAGGGCCCGACAGAGCCCGACAAAGCCCGACAGGGCCCAGTAGAGCCCGACAGAGCCCGACAGAACCCGACAGAACCCGACAGAGCCCGACAGAGCCCAGTAGAGCCCGACAGAGCCCGACAGAGCCCGACAGAGCCCGACAGCGCCCGACAGGGCCCGACAGGGCCCGACAGGGCCCGACAGAGCCCGACAGAGCCCGACAGGGCCCGACAGGGCCCAGTAGAACCCGACAGAGCCCGCCAGAGCCCGACAGACCCCGACAGAGTCCGACAGGGCCCGACAGGGCCCAGTAGAGCCCGACAGAGCCCGCCAGAGCCCGACAGAGCCCGACAGAGCCCGACAGGGCACGACAGAGCCCGACAGGGCCCAGTAGAGCTCGACAGAGCCCGACAGAGCCCGACAGGGCCCGACAGAGCCCGACAGGGCCCAGTAGAGCCCGACAGAGCCCGACAGGGCCCGACAGGGCCCGACAGAGCCCGACAGGGCCCGACAGGGCCCGACAGGGCCCGACAGAGCCCGACAGAGCGCGACAGAGCGCGACAGAGCGCGACAGGGCCCGACAGGGCCCGACAGGGCCCAGTAGAACCCGACAGAGCCCGACAGAGCCCGACAGGGCCCGACAGGGCCCGACGGGGCCCAGTAGAGCTCGACAGAGCCCGACAGAGCCCGACAGGGCCCGACAGGGCCCAGTAGAGCCCGACAGAGCCCGACAGAGCCTGACAGGGCCCGACAGGGCCCGACAGAGCCCGACAGAGCCCGACAGGGCCCGACAGGGCCCGACAGGGCCCGACAGAGCCCGACAAAGCCCGACAGGGCCCAGTAGAGCCCGACAGAGCCCGACAGAACCCGACAGAACCCGACAGAGCCCGACAGAGCCCAGTAGAGCCCGACAGAGCCCGACAGAGCCCGACAGAGCCCGACAGCGCCCGACAGGGCCCGACAGGGCCCGACAGGGCCCGACAGAGCCCGACAGAGCCCGACAGGGCCCGACAGAGACCGACAGGGCCCGACAGACCCCGACAGAGTCCGACAGGGCCCGACAGGGCCCAGTAGAGCCCGACAGAGCCCGCCAGAGCCCGACAGAGCCCGACAGAGCCCGACAGGGCACGACAGAGCCCGACAGGGCCCAGTAGAGCTCGACAGAGCCCGACAGAGCCCGACAGGGCCCGACAGAGCCCGACAGGGCCCAGTAGAGCCCGACAGAGCCCGACAGGGCCCGACAGGGCCCGACAGAGCCCGACAGGGCCCGACAGGGCCCGACAGGGCCCGACAGAGCCCGACAGAGCGCGACAGAGCGCGACAGAGCGCGACAGGGCCCGACAGGGCCCGACAGGGCCCAGTAGAACCCGACAGAGCCCGACAGAGCCCGACAGGGCCCGACAGGGCCCGACGGGGCCCAGTAGAGCTCGACAGAGCCCGACAGAGCCCGACAGGGCCCGACAGGGCCCAGTAGAGCCCGACAGAGCCCGACAGAGCCTGACAGGGCCCGACAGGGCCCGACAGAGCCCGACAGAGCCCGACAGGGCCCGACAGGGCCCGACAGGGCCCGACAGGGCCCGACAGAGACCAGTAGAGCCCGACAGAGCCCGACAGGGCCCGACAGGGCCCGACAGGGCCCAGTAGAGCCCGACAGAGCCCGACAGAGCCCGACAGAGCCCGACAGAGCCCGACAGAGCCCGACAGAGCCCGACAGGGCCCGACAGAGCCCGACAGAGCCCGACAGGACCTGACAGAGCCCGACAGAGCCCGACAGAGCCCGACAGGGCCCGACAGGGCCCGACAGAGCCCAGTAGAGCCCGACAGAGCCCGACAGAGCCCGACAGAGCCCGACAGGGCCCAGTAGAGCCCGACAGAGCCCGACAGAGCCCGGCAGAGCCCGACAGGGCCCGACAGAGACCGACAGGGCCCGACAGAGACCGACAGGGCCCGACAGAGCCCGACAGAGCCCGACAGGGCCCACTACAGCCCGACAGAGCCCGACAGAGCCCGACAGAGCCCGACAGAGCCCGACAGAGCCCGACAGGGCCCGACAGGGCCCGACAGGGCCCAGTACAGCCCGACAGAGCCCGACAGAGCCCGACAGAGCCTGACAGGGCCCGACAGGGCCCAACAGAGCCCGACAGGGCCCGACAGGGCCCGACAGGGCCCGACAGAGACCAGTAGAGCCCGACAGAGCCCGACAGAGCCCGACAGGGCCCGACAGAGCCCGACAGGGCCCAGTAGAGCCCGACAGGGCCCGACAGAGCCCGACAGAGCCCGACAGGGCCCAGTAGAGCCCAGTAGAACCCGACAGAGCCCGACAGAGCCCGACAGAGCCCGACAGAGCCCGACAGAGCCCGACAGGGCCCGACAGGGCCCGACAGGGCCCGACAGAGCCCGACAGGGCCCGACAGAGCCCGACAGAGCCCGACAGAGCCCGACAGGGCCCGACAGAGCCCGACAGAGCCCGACAAAGCCCGACAGGGCCCGACAGGGCCCGACAGAGCCCGACAGGGCCCAGTAGAACCCGACAGAGCCCGACAGAGCCCAACAGAGCCCGACAGGGCCCGACAGGGCCCGTCAGAGCCCGACAGGGCCCAGTAGAGCCCGACAGAGCCCGACAGAGCCCGACAGAGCCCGACAGAGCCCGACAGAGCCCGACAGGGCCCAGTAGAGCCCGACAGAGCCCGACAGGGCCCGACAGAGCCCGACAGAGCCCGACAGAGCCCGACAGAGCCCGACAGAGCCCGACAGAGCCCGACAGGGTCCAGTAGAGCCCGACAGAGCCCGACAGGGCCCGACAGAGCCCGACAGAGCCCGACAGAGCCCGACAGAGCCCGACAGAGCCCGACAGGGCCCAGTAGAGCTCGACAGAGCCCGACAGAGCCCGACAGGGCCCAGTAGAGCCCGACAGAGCCCGACAGGGCCCGACAGGGCCCGACAGAGCCCGACAGAGCCCGACAGAGCCCGACAGAGCCCGACAGGGCCCAGTAGAGCCCGACAGAGCCCGACAGAGCCCGACAGAGCCCGACAGGGCCCGACAGGGCCCGACAGAGCCCAGTAGAGCCCGACAGAGCCCGACAGAGCCCGACAGAGCCCAGCAGAGCCCGACCGAGCCCGACCGAGCCCGACCGAGCCCGACAGAGCCCGACAGAGCCCGACAGGGCCCAGTAGAGCCCAGTAGAAACCGACAGAGCCCGACAGAGCCCGACAGAGCCCGACAGGGCCCGACAGGGCCCGACAGAGCTCGACAGGGCCCGACAGGGCCCGACAGAGCCCGACAGGGCCCGACAGAGCCCGACAGAGCCCGACAGGGCCCGAAAGGGCCCGACAGGGCCCGACAGGGCCCAGTAGAGCCCGACAGAGCCCGACAGAGCCCGACAGAGCCCGACAGAGCCCGACAGAGCCCAGTAGAGCCCAGTAGAACCCGACAGAGCCCGACAGAGCCCGACAGAGCCCGACAGAGCCCGACAGGGCCCAGTAGAGCCCAGTAGAAACCGACAGAGCCCGACAGAGCCCGACAGAGCCCGACAGGGCCCGACAGGGCCCGACAGGGCCCGACAGGGCCCGACAGAGCTCGACAGGGCCCGACAGGGCCCGACAGAGCCCGACAGGGCCCGACAGGGCCCGACAGGGCCCAGTAGAGCCCGACAGAGCCCGACAGAGCCCGACAGAGCCCGACAGAGCCCGACAGAGCCCGACAGAGCCCAGTAGAGCCCAGTAGAACCCGACAGAGCCCGACAGAGCCCGACAGAGCCCGACAGAGCCCGACAGGGCCCGACAGGGCCCGACAGGGCCCGACAGGGCCCGACAGGGCCCGACAGGGCCCGACAGAACCCGACAGAGCCCGACAGAGCCCGACAGAGCCCGACAGAGCCCGACAGGGCCCGACAGGGCCCGACAGGGCCCGACAGAGCCCGACAGGGCCCGACAGAGCCCGACAGAGCCCGACAGAGCCCGACAGGGCCCGACAGGGCCCGACAGAGCCCGACAGGGCCCGACAGAGCCCGACAGAGCCCGACAGGGCCCAGTAGAGCTCGACAGAGCCCGACAGAGCCCGACAGGGCCCAGTAGAGCTCGACAGAGCCCGACAGAGCCCGACAGAGCCCGACAGAGCCCGACAGGGCCCAGTAGAGCTCGACAGAGCCCGACAGAGCCCGACAGGGCCCGACAGGGCCCGACAGGGCCCGACAGGGCCCGACAGAGCCCGACAGAGCCCGACAGGGCCCGACAGGGCCCGACAGGGCCCGACAGAGCCCGACAGGGCCCGACAGAGCCCGACAGAGCCCGACAGGGCCCAGTAGAGCTCGACAGAGCCCGACAGAGCCCGACAGGGCCCAGTAGAGCTCGACAGAGCCCGACAGAGCCCGACAGAGCCCGACAGAGCCCGACAGGGCCCAGTAGAGCTCGACAGAGCCCGACAGAGCCCGACAGGGCCCGACAGGGCCCGACAGGGCCCGACAGGGCCCGACAGAGCCCGACAGAGCCCGACAGGGCCCGACAGGGCCCAACAGGGCCCGACAGAGCCCGACAGGGCCCGACAGAGCCCGACAGAGCACAGTAGAGCTCGACAGAGCCCGACAGAGCCCGACAGGGCCCGACAGGGCCCGACAGAGCCCGAAAGGGCCCGACAGGGCCCGACAGGGCCCAGTAGAGCCCGACAGAGCCCGACAGGGCCCGACAGAGCCCGACAGAGCCCGACAGAGCCCGACAGGGCCCGACAGGGCCCGACAGGGCCCGACAGAGCCCGACAAAGCCCGACAGGGCCCAGTAGAGCCCGACAGAGCCCGACAGAACCCGACAGAGCCCGACAGAGCCCGACAGAGCCCAGTAGAGCCCGACAGAGCCCGACAGAGCCCGACAGCGCCCGACAGGGCCCGACAGGGCCCGACAGGGCCCGACAGAGCCCGACAGGGCCCGACAGAGACCGACAGGGCCCGACAGAGCCCGACAGAGCCCGACAGGGCCCGACAGGGCCCAGTAGAGCTCGACAGAGCCCGACAGAGCCCGACAGGGCCCGACAGAGCCCGACAGGGCCCAGTAGAGCCCGACAGAGCCCGACAGGGCCCGACAGAGCCCGACAGAGCCCGACAGGGCCCGACAGGGCCCGACAGGGCCCGACAGGGCCCGACAGAGCGCGACAGAGCGCGACAGAGCGCGACAGGGCCCGACAGGGCCCGACAGGGCCCGACAGGGCCCAGTAGAACCCGACAGAGCCCGACAGAGCCCGACAGGGCCCGACAGGGCCCAGTAGAGCTCGACAGAGCCCGACAGAGCCCGACAGGGCCCGACAGGGCCCAGTAGAGCCCGACAGAGCCCGACAGAGCCTGACAGGGCCCGACAGGGCCCGACAGAGCCCGACAGAGCCCGACAGGGCCCGACAGGGCCCGACAGAGCCCGACAGGGCCCGACAGGGCCCGACAGGGCCCGACAGAGACCAGTAGAGCCCGACAGAGCCCGACAGAGCCCGACAGAGCCCGACAGAGCCCGACAGTGCCCGACAGGGCCCGACAGGGCCCGACAGAGCCCGACAGAGCCCGACAGGGCCCGACAGGGCCCGACAGGGCCCGACAGAGCCCGACAGAACCCGACAGAACCCGACAGAACCCGACAGAACCCGACAGAACCCGACAGAGCCCGACAGAGCCCGACAGAGCCCGACAGGGCCCGACAGGGCCCGACAGAGCCCGACAGGGCCCGACAGAGCCCGACAGAGCCCGACAGGGCCCGACAGGGTCCGACAGGGCCCGACAGAGCCCGACAGAGCGCGACAGAGCGCGACAGAGCGCGACAGGGCCCGACAGGGCCCGACAGGGCCCAGTAGAACCCGACAGAGCCCGACAGAGCCCGACAGGGCCCGACAGGGCCCGACAGGGCCCAGTAGAGCTCGACAGAGCCCGACAGAGCCCGACAGGGCCCGACAGGGCCCAGTAGAGCCCGACAGAGCCCGACAGAGCCTGACAGGGCCCGACAGGGCCCGACAGAGCCCGACAGAGCCCGACAGGGCCCGACAGGGCCCGACAGAGCCCGACAGGGCCCGACAGAGCCCGACAGGGCCCGACAGGGCCCGACAGAGACCAGTAGAGCCCGACAGAGCCCGACAGAGCCCGACAGAGCCCGACAGGGCCCGACAGGGCCCAGTAGAGCCCGACAGAGCCCGAGAGAGCCCGACAGAGCCCGACAGAGCCCGACAGGGCCCAGTAGAGCCCAGTAGAACCCGACAGAGCCCGACAGAGCCGGACAGAGCCCGACAGAGCCCGACAGAGCCCGACAGGGCCCGACAGAGCCCGACAGAGCCCGACAGAGCCCGACAGAGCCCGACAGGACCTGACAGAGCCCGACAGAGCCCGACAGAGCCCGACAGGGTCCGACAGGGCCCGACAGAGCCCAGTAGAGCCCGACAGAGCCCGACAGAGCCCGACAGGGCCCAGTAGAGCCCGACAGAGCCCGACAGAGCCCGGCAGAGCCCGACAGGGCCCGACAGAGACCGACAGGGCCCGACAGAGACCGACAGGGCCCGACAGAGCCCGACAGAGCCCGACAGGGCCCACTACAGCCCGACAGAGCCCGACAGAGCCCGACAGAGCCCGACAGAGCCCGACAAAGCCCGACAGGGCCCGACAGGGCCCGACAGGGCCCAGTACAGCCCGACAGAGCCCGACAGAGCCCGACAGAGCCCGACAGAGCCTGACAGAGCCTGACAGGGCCCGACAGGGCCCAACAGAGCCCGACAGGGCCCGACAGGGCCCGACAGGGCCCGACAGAGACCAGTAGAGCCCGACAGAGCCCGACAGAGCCCGACAGGGCCCGACAGAGCCCGACAGGGCCCGACAGGGCCCGACAGGGCCCAGTAGAGCCCGACAGAGCCCGACAGAGCCCGACAGAGCCCGACAGAGCCCGACAGAGCCCGACAGGGCCCAGTAGAGCCCAGTAGAACCCGACAGAGCCCGACAGAGCCCGACAGAGCCCGACAGAGCCCGACAGAGCCCGACAGGGCCCGACAGGGCCCGACAGGGCCCGACAGAGCCCGACAGGGCCCGACAGAGCCCGACAGGGCCCGACAGGGCCCGACAGAGCCCGACAGAGCCCGACAAAGCCCGACAGGGCCCGACAGGGCCCGACAGGGCCCGACAGAGCCCGACAGGGCCCAGTAGAACCCGACAGAGCCCGACAGAGCCCAACAGAGCCCGACAGGGCCCGACAGGGCCCGTCAGAGCCCGACAGGGCCCAGTAGAGCCCGACAGAGCCCGACAGAGCCCGACAGAGCCCGACAGAGCCCGACAGAGCCCGACAGAGCCCGACAGGGCCCAGTAGAGCCCGACAGAGCCCGACAGGGCCCGACAGAGCCCGACAGAGCCCGACAGAGCCCGACAGAGCCCGACAGAGCCCGACAGGGTCCAGTAGAGCCCGACAGAGCCCGACAGGGCCCGACAGAGCCCGACAGAGCCCGACAGAGCCCGACAGAGCCCGACAGAGCCCGACAGGGCCCAGTAGAGCTCGACAGAGCCCGACAGAGCCCGACAGGGCCCAGTAGAGCCCGACAGAGCCCGACAGAGCCCGACAGGGCCCGACAGGGCCCGACAGAGCCCGACAGAGCCCGACAGAGCCCGACAGAGCCCGACAGGGCCCAGTAGAGCCCGACAGAGCCCGACAGAGCCCGACAGAGCCCGACAGAGCCCGACAGGGCCCGACAGGGCCCGACAGGGCCCAGTAGAGCCCGACAGAGCCCGACAGAGCCCGACAGAGCCCAGCAGAGCCCGACCGAGCCCGACCGAGCCCGACCGAGCCCGACAGAGCCCGACAGAGCCCGACAGGGCCCAGTAGAGCCCAGTAGAAACCGACAGAGCCCGACAGAGCCCGACAGAGCCCGACAGGGCCCGACAGGGCCCGACAGGGCCCGACAGAGCTCGACAGGGCCCGACAGGGCCCGACAGAGCCCGACAGGGCCCGACAGAGCCCGACAGAGCCCGACAGGGCCCGACAGGGCCCGACAGGGCCCGACAGGGCCCAGTAGAGCCCGACAGAGCCCGACAGAGCCCGACAGAGCCCGACAGAGCCCAGTAGAGCCCAGTAGAACCCGACAGAGCCCGACAGAGCCCGACAGAGCCCGACAGAGCCCGACAGAGCCCGACAGGGCCCGACAGGGCCCGACAGGGCCCGACAGGGCCCGACAGAGCCCGACAGGGCCCGACAGAACCCGACAGAGCCCGACAGAGCCCGACAGAGCCCGACAGAGCCCGACAGGGCCCGACAGGGCCCGACAGGGCCCGACAGAGCCCGACAGAGCCCGACAGGGCCCGACAGAGCCCGACAGGGCCCGACAGAGCCCGACAGAGCCCGACAGAGCCCGACAGAGCACACTAGAGCTCGACAGAGCCCGACAGAGCCCGACAGGGCCCGACAGGGCCCGACAGGGCCCGACAGGGCCCGACAGAGCCCGACAGAGCACAGTAGAGCTCGACAGAGCCCGACAGAGCCCGACAGGGCCCGACAGGGCCCGACAGAGCCCGAAAGGGCCCGACAGGGCCCGACAGGGCCCAGTAGAGCCCGACAGAGCCCGACAGGGCCCGACAGAGCCCGACAGAGCCCGACAGAGCCCGACAGAGCCCGACAGAGCCCGACAGGGCCCGACAGGGCCCGACAGGGCCCGACAGGGCCCGACAGAGACCGACAGGGCCCGACAGACCCCGACAGAGTCCGACAGGGCCCGACAGGGCCCAGTAGAGCCCGACAGAGCCCGCCAGAGCCCGACAGAGCCCGACAGAGCCCGACAGGGCCCGACAGAGCCCGACAGGGCCCAGTAGAGCTCGACAGAGCCCGACAGAGCCCGACAGAGCCCGACAGGGCCCGACAGAGCCCGACAGAGCCCGACAGGGCCCAGTAGAGCCCGACAGAGCCCGACAGGGCCCGACAGAGCCCGACAGAGCCCGACAGGGCCCGACAGGGCCCGACAGGGCCCGACAGAGCCCGACAGAGCCCGACAGAGCGCGACAGAGCGCGACAGGGCCCGACAGGGCCCGACAGGGCCCAGTAGAACCCGACAGAGCCCGACAGAGCCCGACAGAGCCCGACAGGGCCCGACAGGGCCCGACAGGGCCCAGTAGAGCTCGACAGAGCCCGACAGAGCCCGACAGGGCCCGACAGGGCCCAGTAGAGCCCGACAGAGCCCGACAGAGCCTGACAGGGCCCGACAGGGCCCGACAGAGCCCGACAGAGCCCGACAGGGCCCGACAGGGCCCGACAGAGCCCGACAGGGCCCGACAGGGCCCGACAGGGCCCGACAGAGACCAGTAGAGCCCGACAGAGCCCGACAGAGCCCGACAGAGCCCGACAGGGCCCGACAGGGCCCAGTAGAGCCCGACAGAGCCCGACAGAGCCCGACAGAGCCCGACAGGGCCCAGTAGAGCCCAGTAGAACCCGACAGAGCCCGACAGAGCCCGACAGAGCCCGACAGAGCCCGACAGAGCCCGACAGGGCCCGACAGGGCCCGACAGGGCCCGACAGAGCCCGACAGAGCCCGACAGAGCCCGACAGGACCTGACAGAGCCCGACAGAGCCCGACAGAGCCCGACAGGGCCCGACAGGGCCCGACAGAGCCCAGTAGAGCCCGACAGAGCCCGACAGAGCCCGACAGAGCCCGACAGGGCCCAGTAGAGCCCGACAGAGCCCGACAGAGCCCGGCAGAGCCCGACAGGGCCCGACAGAGACCGACAGGGCCCGACAGAGACCGACAGGGCCCGACAGAGCCCGACAGAGCCCGACAGAGCCCGACAGAGCCCACTACAGCCCGACAGAGCCCGACAGAGCCCGACAGAGCCCGACAGAGCCCGACAAAGCCCGACAGGGCCCGACAGGGCCCGACAGGGCCCAGTACAGCCCGACAGAGCCCGACAGAGCCCGACAGAGCCCGACAGAGCCCGACAGGGCCCGACAGGGCCCAACAGAGCCCGACAGGGCCCGACAGGGCCCGACAGAGACCAGTAGAGCCCGACAGAGCCCGACAGAGCCCGACAGGGCCCGACAGGGCCCGACAGGGCCCAGTAGAGCCCGACAGAGCCCGACAGAGCCCGACAGAGCCCGACAGGGCCCAGTAGAGCCCAGTAGAACCCGACAGAGCCCGACAGAGCCCGACAGAGCCCGACAGAGCCCGACAGGGCCCGACAGGGCCCGACAGAGCCCGACAGGGCCCGACAGAGCCCGACAGAGCCCGACAGAGCCCGACAGGGCCCGACAGGGCCCGACAGGGCCCGACAGAGCCCGACAGAGCCCGACAGGGCCCGACAGGGCCCGACAGGGCCCAGTAGAACCCGACAGAGCCCGACAGAGCCCGACAGAGCCCGACAGGGCCCGACAGGGCCCGTCAGAGCCCGACAGGGCCCAGTAGAGCCCGACAGAGCCCGACAGAGCCCGACAGAGCCCGACAGAGCCCGACAGGGCCCGACAGGGCCCGACAGGGCCCAGTAGAGCCCGACAGAGCCCGACAGGGCCCGACAGAGCCCGACAGGGCCCGACAGAGCCCGACAGAGCCCGACAGGGCCCGACAGAGCCCGACAGGGTCCAGTAGAGCCCGACAGAGCCCGACAGGGCCCGACAGAGCCCGACAGAGCCCGACAGAGCCCGACAGAGCCCGACAGAGCCCGACAGGGCCCGACAGGGCCCGACAGGGCCCAGTAGAGCTCGACAGAGCCCGACAGAGCCCGACAGGGCCCAGTAGAGCCCGACAGGGCCCGACAGAGCCCGACAGGGCCCGACAGGGCCCGACAGAGCCCGACAGGGCCCGACAGAGCCCGACAGACCCCGACAGAGCCCGACAGGGCCCAGTAGAGCCCGACAGAGCCCGACAGAGCCCGACAGAGCCCGACAGGGCCCGACAGGGCCCGACAGAGCCCAGTAGAGCCCGACAGAGCCCGACAGAGCCCAGCAGAGCCCGACCGAGCCCGACCGAGCCCGACCGAGCCCGACAGAGCCCGACAGAGCCCGACAGAGCCCGACAGGGCCCAGTAGAGCCCAGTAGAAACCGACAGAGCCCGACAGAGCCCGACAGAGCCCGACAGAGCCCGACAGGGCCCGACAGGGCCCGACAGGGCCCGACAGAGCTCGACAGGGCCCGACAGGGCCCGACAGAGCCCGACAGAGCCCGACAGGGCCCGACAGGGCCCGACAGGGCCCAGTAGAGCCCGACAGAGCCCGACAGAGCCCGACAGAGCCCGACAGAGCCCGACAGAGCCCAGTAGAGCCCAGTAGAGCCCAGTAGAACCCGACAGAGCCCGACAGAGCCCGACAGAGCCCGACAGAGCCCGACAGGGCCCGACAGGGCCCGACAGGGCCCGACAGAGCCCGACAGGGCCCGACAGGGCCCGACAGGGCCCGACAGGGCCCGACAGGGCCCGACAGGGCCCGACAGGGCCCGACAGAACCCGACAGAACCCGACAGAGCCCGACAGAGCCCGACAGAGCCCGACAGGGCCCGACAGAGCCCGACAGGGCCCGACAGGGCCCGACAGGGCCCGACAGGGCCCGACAGAGCCCGACAGGGCCCGACAGGGCCCGACAGGGCCCGACAGAGCCCGACAGGGCCCGACAGAGCCCGACAGAGCCCGACAGAGCACAGTAGAGCTCGACAGAGCCCGACAGAGCCCGACAGGGCCCGACAGGGCCCGACAGGGCCCGACAGGGCCCGACAGGGCCCGACAGAGCCCGACAGAGCCCGACAGAGCCCGACAGAGCCCGACAGAGCCCGACAGGGCCCGACAGGGCCCGACAGGGCCCGACAGAGCCCGACAAAGCCCGACAGGGCCCAGTAGAGCCCGACAGAGCCCGACAGAGCCCGACAGAACCCAGTAGAGCCCGACAGAGCCCAGTAGAGCCCGACAGAGCCCGACAGAGCCCGACAGAGCCCGACAGCGCCCGACAGGGCCCGACAGGGCCCGACAGAGCCCGACAGAGCCCGACAGAGCCCGACAGAGCCCGACAGGGCCCGACAGAGACCGACAGGGCCCGACAGACCCCGACAGAGTCCGACAGGGCCCGACAGGGCCCAGTAGAGCCCGACAGAGCCCGCCAGAGCCCGACAGGGCCCGACAGAGCCCGACAGGGCCCAGTAGAGCTCGACAGAGCCCGACAGAGCCCGACAGGGCCCGACAGAGCCCGACAGGGCCCAGTAGAGCCCGACAGAGCCCGACAGGGCCCGACAGAGCCCGACAGAGCCCGACAGGGCCCGACAGGGCCCGACAGGGCCCGACAGAGCCCGACAGAGCGCGACAGAGCGCGACAGAGCGCGACAGGGCCCGACAGGGCCCAGTAGAACCCGACAGAGCCCGACAGAGCCCGACAGGGCCCGACAGGGCCCGACAGGGCCCAGTAGAGCCCGACAGGGCCCAGTAGAGCCCGACAGAGCCCGACAGAGCCTGACAGGGCCCGACAGGGCCCGACAGAGCCCGACAGAGCCCGACAGAGCCCGACAGGGCCCGACAGGGCCCGACAGAGCCCGACAGGGCCCGACAGGGCCCGACAGGGCCCGACAGAGCCCAGTAGAGCCCGACAGAGCCCGACAGAGCCCGACAGAGCCCGACAGAGCCCGACAGAGCCCGACAGAGCCCGACAGGGCCCAGTAGAGCCCGACAGAGCCCGACAGAGCCCGGCAGAGCCCGACAGGGCCCGACAGAGACCGACAGGGCCCGACAGAGACCGACAGGGCCCGACAGAGACCGACAGGGCCCGACAGGGCCCAGTACAGCCCGACAGAGCCCGACAGAGCCCGAAAGAGCCCGACAGGGCCCGACAAGGCCCGACAGGGCCCGACAGGGCCCGACAGGGCCCGACAGGGCCCGACAGGGCCCAGTAGAGCCCGACAGAGCCCGACAGGGCCCGACAGAGCCCGACAGAGCCCGACAGGGCCTGACAGGGCCCGACAGGGCCCGACAGAGCCCAGTAGAGCTCGACAGAGCCCGACAGAGCCCGACAGGGCCCAGTAGAGCCCGACAGAGCCCGACAGAGCCCGACAGGGCCTGACAGGGCCCGACAGAGCCCGACAGAGCCCGACAGAGCCCGACAGAGCCCGACAGGGCCCGACAGGGCCCGACAGAGACCAGTAGAGCCCGACAGAGCCCGACAGAGCCCGACAGAGCCCGACAGAGCCCGACAGGGCCCGACCGAGCCTGACAGAGCCCAGTAGAGCCCGACAGAGCCCGACAGAGCCCGACAGGGCCCAGTAGAGCCCAGTAGAAACCGACAGAGCCCGACAGAGCCCGACAGAGCCCGACAGAGCCCGACAGAGCCCGACAGAGCCCGACAGAGCCCGACAGAGCCCGACAGGGCCCGACAGGGCCCGACAGGGCCCGACAGGGCCCGACAGAGCCCGACAGAGCCCGACAGGGCCCGACAGGGCCCGACAGAGCTCGACAGGGCCCGACAGGGCCCGACAGGGCCCGACAGAGCCCGACAGGGCCCGACAGAGCCCGACAGGGCCCGACAGAGCCCGACAGGGCCCGACAGAGCCCGACAGAGCCCGACAGGGCCCAGTAGAACCCGACAGAGCCCGACAGAGCCCGACAGAGCCCGACAGAGCCCGACAGAGCCCGACAGGGCCCGACAGGGCCCGACAGGGCCCGACAGAGCCCGACAGGGCCCGACAGGGCCCGACAGGGCCCGACAGAGCCCGACAGAGCCCGACAGGGCCCGACAGAGCCCGACAGAGCCCGACAGAGCCCGACAGAGCCCGACAGGGCCCGACAGAGCCCGACAGGGCCCGACAGGGCCCGACAGAGCCCAGTAGAGCTCGACAGAGCCCGACAGAGCCCGACAGAGCCCGACAGGGCCCGACAGGGCCCAGTAGAGCCCGACAGAGCCCGACAGAGCCCGACAGAGCCCGACAGAGCCCAACAGAGCCCGACAGGGCCCAACAGGGCCCGACAGAGCCCGACAGAACCCGACAGAGCCCGACAGAGCCCAGTAGAGCCCGACAGAGCCCGACAGAGCCCGACAGAGTCCGACAGAGCCCGACAGAGCCCGACAGGGCCCGACAGGGCCCGACAGAGCCCGACAGGGCCCAGTAGAGCCCGACAGAGCCCGACAGAGCCCGACAGAGCCCGACAAAGCCCGACAGAGCCCGACAGGGCCCGACAGGGCCCGACAGGGCCCAGTAGAGCCCGAAAGAGCCCGACAGAGCCCGACAGAGCCCGACAGAGCCCGACAGAGCCCGACAGGGCCCAGTAGAGCCCAGTAGAACCCGACAGAGCCCGACAGAGCCCGACAGAGCCCGACAGAGCCCGACAGGGCCCGACAGGGCCCGATAGAGCCCGACAGGGCCCGACAGGGCCCGACAGGGCCCGACAGGGCACGACAGGGCCCGACAGAGCCCGACAGAGCCCGACAGAACCCGACAGAGCCCGACAGAGCCCGACAAAGCCCGACAGAGCCCGACAGAGCCCGACAGGGCCCGACAGGGCCCGACAGGGCCCGACAGAGCCCGACAGAGCCCGACAGGGCCCGACAGAGCCCGACAGAGCCCGACAGGGCCCGACAGGGCCCAGTAGAGCCCGACAGAGCCCGACAGAGCCCGACAGAGCCCGACAGAGCCCGACAGGGCCCGACAGGGCCCAGTAGAGCTCGACAGAGCCCGACAGAGCCCGACAGGGCCAGACAGAGCCCGACAGGGCCCGACAGGGCCCGACAGGGCCCAGTAGAGCCCGACAGAGCCCGACAGGGCCCGACAGAGCCCGACAGAGCCCGACAGGGCCCGACAGGGCCCGACAGGGCCCGACTGGGCCCGACAGGGCCCTACAGGGTCCAGTAGAGCCCGACAGAGCCCGACAGAGCCCGACAGAGCCCGACAGAGTCCGACAGGGCCCGACAGGGCCCGACAGGGCCCGACAGGGCCCGACACGGCCCGACAGGGCCCAGTAGAGCCCGACAGAGCCCGACAGAGCCCGACAGGGCCCGACAGGGCCCGACAGGGCCCGACAGAGCCCGACAGAGCCCGACAGAGCCCGACAGAGCCCAGTAGAGCCCGACAGAGCCCAGTAGAGCCCGACAGAGCCCGACAGGGCCCGACAGAGACCAGTAGAGCCCGACAGAGCCCGACAGAGCCCGACAGGGCCCGACCGAGCCCGACAGAGCCCGACAGAGCCCGACAGAGCCCGACAGATCCCGACAGAGCCCGACAGAGCCCGACAGGGCCCAGTAGAGCCCAGTAGAAACCGACAGAGCCCGACAGAGCCCGACAGAGCCCGACAGAGCCCGACAGATCCCGACAGAGCCCGACAGAGCCCGACAGGGCCCAGTAGAGCCCAGTAGAAACCGACAGAGCCCGACAGAGCCCGACAGAGCCCGACAGGGCCCGACAGGGCGCGACAGGGCCCGACAGGGCCCGACAGGGCCCGACAGGGCCCGACAGAGCCCGACAGGGCCCGACAGGGCCCGACAGGGCCCGACAGGGCCCGACAGAGCCCAGTAGAGCCCGACAGAGCCCGACAGAGCCCGACAGAGCCCGACAGAGCCCGACAGGGCCCAGTAGAGCCCAGTAGAACCCGACAGAGCCCGACAGAGCCCGACAGAGCCCGACAGAGCCCGACAGGGCCCGACAAAGCCCGACAGGGCCCGACAGGGCCCGACAGGGCCCGACAGGGCCCAACAGGGCCCAACAGAACCCGACAGAGCCCAGTAGAGCCCGACAGAGCCCGACAGAGCCCGACAGGGCCCGACAGAGCCCGACAGGGCCCGACAGAGCCCGACAGAGCCCGACAGGGCCCAGTAGAGCCCGACAGAGCCCGACAGAGCCCGACAGAGCCCGACAGAGCCCGACAGAGCCCGACAGGGCCCAACAGGGCCCGAAAGAGCCCGACAGAGCCCAGTAGAGCCCGACAGAGCCCGACAGGGCCCGACAGAGCCCGACAGGGCCCGACAGGGCCCAGTAGAGCCCAGTATAACCCGACAGAGCCCGACAGAGCCCGACAGGGCACGACAGAGCCCGACAGGGCACGACAGAGCTAGACAGGGCCCGACAGGACCTGACAGAGCCCGACAGAGCCCAACAGAGCCCGACAGAGCCCGACAGGGCCCGACAGGGCCCGACAGAGCCCGACAGAGCCCGACAGAGCCCAGTAGAGCCCGACAGAGCCCGACAGAGCCCGACAGGGCCCAGTAGAGCCCGACAGAGACCGACAGGGCCCGACAGAGACCGACCAAGCCCGACAGGGCCCAGTACAGCCCGACATAGCCCGACAGGGCCCAGTACAGCCCGACAGAGCCCGACAGAGCCCGACGGAGCCCGGCAAAGCCCGACAGGGCCCGACAGGGCCCGACAGGGCCCAGTAGAGCCCGACAGGGCCCGACAGAGCCCGACAGGGCCCGACAGAGCCCGACAGGGCCCGACAGGGCCCGACAGGGCCCAGTAGAGCTCGACAGAGCCCGACAGGGCCCGACAGAGACCGACAGAGCCCGACAGGGCCCGACAGGGCCCAGTAGAGCCCGACAGAGCCCGACAGGGCCCGACAGAGCCCGACAGAGCCCGACAGGGCCCGACAGGGCCCGACAGGGCCCGACAGGGCCCGACAGGGTCCAGTAGAGCCCGACAGAGCCCGACAGAGCCCGACAGAGCCCGACAGGGCCCGACAGGGCCCGACAGGGCCCGACAGAGCCCGACAGAGCCCGACAGAGCCCGACAGAGCCCGACAGAGCCCGACAGAGCCCGACAGGGCGCGACAGGGCCCGACAGGGCCCGACAGGGCCCGACAGGGCCCGACAGGGCCCGACAGAGCCCGACAGGGCCCGACAGGGCCCGACAGGGCCCGACAGAGCCCGACAGAGCCCAGTAGAGCCCGACAGAGCCCGACAGAGCCCGACAGAGCCCGACAGAGCCCGACAGGGCCCAGTAGAGCCCAGTAGAACCCGACAGAGCCCGACAGAGCCCGACAGAGCCCGACAGAGCCCGACAGGGCCCGACAAAGCCCGACAGGGCCCGACAGGGCCCGACAGGGCCCAACAGGGCCCAACAGAACCCGACAGAGCCCAGTAGAGCCCGACAGAGCCCGACAGAGCCCGACAGGGCCCGACAGAGCCCGACAGGGCCCGACAGAGCCCGACAGAGCCCGACAGAGCCCGACAGGGCCCAGTAGAGCCCGACAGAGCCCGACAGAGCCCGACAGAGCCCGACAGAGCCCGACAGAGCCCGACAGGGCCCAACAGGGCCCGAAAGAGCCCGACAGAGCCCAGTAGAGCCCGACAGAGCCCGACAGAGCCCGACAGAGCCCGACAGGGCCCGACAGGGCCCAGTAGAGCCCAGTAGAACCCGACAGAGCCCGACAGAGCCCGACAGGGCACGACAGAGCCCGACAGGGCACGACAGAGCTAGACAGGGCCCGACAGGACCTGACAGAGCCCGACAGAGCCCAACAGAGCCCGACAGAGCCCGACAGGGCCCGACAGGGCCCGACAGAGCCCGACAGAGCCCGACAGAGCCCAGTAGAGCCCGACAGAGCCCGACAGAGCCCGACAGGGCCCAGTAGAGCCCGACAGAGCCCGACAGAGCCCGGCAGAGCCCGACAGGGCCCGACAGAGACCGACAGGCCCGACAGAGACCGACCAAGCCCGACAGGGCCCAGTACAGCCCGACATAGCCCGACAGGGCCCAGTACAGCCCGACAGAGCCCGACAGAGCCCGACGGAGCCCGGCAAAGCCCGACAGGGCCCGACAGGGCCCGACAGGGCCCGACAGAGCCCGACAGGGCCCAGTAGAGCCCGACAGGGCCCGACAGAGCCTGACAGGGCCCGACAGAGCCCGACAGGGCCCGACAGGGCCCGACAGGGCCCAGTAGAGCTCGACAGAGCCCGACAGGGCCCGACAGAGACCGACAGAGCCCGACAGGGCCCGACAGGGCCCAGTAGAGCCCGACAGAGCCCGACAGGGCCCGACAGAGCCCGACAGAGCCCGACAGGGCCCGACAGGGCCCGACAGGGCCCGACAGGGCCCGACAGGGCCCGACAGGGTCCAGTAGAGCCCGACAGAGCCCGACAGAGCCCGACAGAGCCCGACAGGGCCCGACAGGGCCCGACAGGGCCCGACAGAGCCCGACAGGGCCCGACAGGGCCCAGTAGAGCCCGACAGAGCCCGACAGAGCCCGACAGGGCCCGACAGAGCCCGACAGGGCCCGACAGGGCCCGACAGGGCCCAGTAGAGCTCGACAGAGCCCGACAGGGCCCAGTAGAGCCCGACAGAGCCCGACAGAGCCCGACAGAGCCCGACAGAGCCCGACAGAGCCCGACAGAGCCCAGTAGAGCCCGACAGAGCCCGACAGGGCCCGACAGAGCCCGACAGAGCCCGACAGAGCCCGACAAAGCCCGACAGGGCCCGACAGAGCCCGACAGAACCCGACAGAGTCCAACAGAGCCCGACAGAGCCCGACAGGGCCCGACAGGGCCCGACAGGGCCCAGTAGAGCCCGACAGAGCCCGACAGAGCCCGACAGAGCCCGACAGAGCCCGACAGAGCCCGACAGGGCCCGAAAGAGCCCGACAGGGCCCGACAGAGCCCAGTAGAGCCCGACAGAGTCCGATAGAGCCCGACAGAGCCCGACAGAGCCCGACAGAGCCCGACAGGGCCCAGTAGAGCCCAGTAGAACCCGACAGAGCCTGACAGAGCCCGACAGGGCCCGACAGGGCCCGACAGGGCCCGACAGGGCCCGACAGGGCCCGACAGAGCCTGACAGGGCCCGACAGGACCTGACAGAGCCCGACAGAGCCCGACAGAGCCCGACAGAGCCCGACAGAACCCGACAGAACCCGACAGAGCCCAGTAGAGCCCGACAGAGCCCGACAGAGCCCGACAGGGCCCAGTAGAGCCCGACAGAGCCCGACAGAGCCCGGCAGAGCCCGACAGGGCCCGACAGAGACCGACAGGGCCCGACAGAGCCCGACAGAGCCCGACAGGGCCCAGTACAGCCCGACAGAGCCCGACAGAGTCCGACAGAGCCCGACAGGGCCCGACAGAGCCCGACAGGGCCCGACAGGGCCCAGTAGAGCCCGACAGAGCCCGACAGAGCCCGACAGAGCCCGACAGAGCCCGACAGAGCCCGACAGAGCCCGACAGGGCCCAGTAGAGCCCAGTAGAACCCGACAGAGCCCGACAGAGCCCGACAGGGCCCGACAGGGCCCGACAGAGCCCGACAGAACCCGACAGGGCCCGACAGGGCCCGACAGGGCACGACAGAGCCCGACAGAACCCGACAGAGCTAGACAGGGCCCGACAGGGCCCGACAGGGCCCGACAGGGCCCGACAGGGCCCGACAGGGCCCGACAGGGCCCGACAGAGCTAGACAGGGCCCGACAGGACCTGACAGAGCCCGACAGGGCCCGACAGGGCCCGACAGAGCCCGACAGAGCCCGACAGAGCCCAGTAGAGCCCGACAGAGCCCGACAGAGCCCGACAGAGCCCGACAGAGCCCGGCAGAGCCCGACAGGGCCCGACAGAGACCGACAGGGCCCGACAGAGCCCGACAGGGCCCGACAGGGCCCAGTACAGCCCGACAGAGCCCGACAGAGCCCGACAGAGCCCGGCAAAGCCCGACAGGGCCCGACAGGGCCCGACAGAGCCCGACAGGGCCCGACAGAGCCCGACAGGGCCCAGTAGAGCCCGACAGAGCCCGACAGAGCCCGACAGGGCCCGACAGGGCCCGACAGGGCCCAGTAGAGCTCGACAGAGCCCGACAGAGCCCGACAGGGCCCGACAGAGCCCGACAGAGCCCGACAGAGCCCGACAGGGCCCGACAGAGCCCGACAGGGCCCGACAGGGCCCAGTAGAGCCCGACAGAGCCCGACAGAGCCCGACAGAGCCCGACAGAGCCCGACAGGGCCCAGTAGAGCCCAGTAGAACCCGACAGAGCCCGACAGAGCCCGACAGAGCCCGACAGAGCCCGACAGGGCCCGACAGAGCCCGACAGAACCCGACAGGGCCCGACAGGGCCCGACAGGGCACGACAGAGCCCGACAGAACCCGACAGAGCTAGACAGGGCCCGACAGGGCCCGACAGGGCCCGACAGGGCCCGACAGGGCCCGACAGAGCTAGACAGGGCCCGACAGAGCTAGACAGGGCCCGACAGGACCTGACAGAGCCCGACAGGGCCCGACAGGGCCCGACAGAGCCCGACAGAGCCCGACAGAGCCCAGTAGAGCCCGACAGAGCCCGACAGAGCCCGACAGGGCCCAGTAGAGCCCGACAGAGCCCGACAGAGCCCGGCAGAGCCCGACAGGGCCCGACAGAGACCGACAGGGCCCGACAGAGCCCGACAGGGCCCGACAGGGCCCAGTACAGCCCGACAGAGCCCGACAGAGCCCGACAGAGCCCGGCAAAGCCCGACAGGGCCCGACAGGGCCCGACAGAGCCCGACAGGGCCCGACAGGGCCCGACAGGGCCCAGTAGAGCCCGACAGAGCCCGACAGAGCCCGACAGGGCCCGACAGGGCCCGACAGGGCCCAGTAGAGCTCGACAGAGCCCGACAAAGCCCGACAGAGCCCGACAGAGCCCGACAGAGCCCGACAGGGCCCGACAGGGCCCAGTAGAGCCCGACAGAGCCCGACAGGGCCCAGTAGAGCCCGACAGAGCCCGACAGGGCCCGACAGAGCCCGACAGAGCCCGACAGAGCCCGACAGGGCCCGACAGAGCCCGACAGGGCCCGACAGGGCCCGACAGAACCCGACAGGGCCCGACAGGGCCCGACAGAGAACGACAGGGCCCAGTAGAGCCCGACAGAGCCCGACAGAGCCCGACAGAGCCCGACAGGGCCCGACAGAGCTCGACAGAGCCCGACAGAGCCCGACAGGGCCCAGTAGAGCCCGACAGAGCCCGACAGGGCCCGACAGGGCCCGACAGGGCCCGACAGAGCCCGACAGAGCCCGACAGAGCCCAGTAGAGCCCGACAGAGCCCAACAGAGCCCGACAGGGCCCAGTAGAGCCCAGTAGAAACCGACAGAGCCCGACAGAGCCCGACAGAGCCCGACAGGGCCCGACAGGGCCCGACAGGGCCCGACAGAGCTCGACAGGGCCCGACAGGGCCCGACAGGGCCCGACAGGGCCCAGTAGAGCTCGACAGAGCCCGACAGAGCCCGACAGGGCCCGACAGAGCCCGACAGAGCCCGACAGAGCCCGACAGAGCCCGACAGGGCCCAGTAGAGCCCAGTAGAACCCGACAGAGCCCGACAGAGCCCGACAGAGCCCGACAGGGCCCGACAGGGCCCGACAGAGCCCGACAGAACCCGACAGGGCCCGACAGGGCCCGACAGGGCCCGACAGGGCACGACAGAGCCCGACAGAACCCGACAGAGCTAGACAGGGCCCGACAGGGCCCGACAGGGCCCGACAGGGCCCGACAGGGCCCGACAGAGCTAGACAGGGCCCGACAGAGCTAGACAGGGCCCGACAGGACCTGACAGAGCCCGACAGGGCCCGACAGGGCCCGACAGAGCCCGACAGAGCCCGACAGAGCCCAGTAGAGCCCGACAGAGCCCGACAGAGCCCGACAGGGCCCAGTAGAGCCCGACAGAGCCCGACAGAGCCCGGCAGAGCCCGACAGGGCCCGACAGAGACCGACAGGGCCCGACAGAGCCCGACAGGGCCCGACAGGGCCCAGTACAGCCCGACAGAGCCCGACAGAGCCCGACAGAGCCCGGCAAAGCCCGACAGGGCCCGACAGGGCCCGACAGAGCCCGACAGGGCCCGACAGAGCCCGACAGGGCCCAGTAGAGCCCGACAGAGCCCGACAGAGCCCGACAGGGCCCGACAGGGCCCGACAGGGCCCAGTAGAGCTCGACAGAGCCCGACAAAGCCCGACAGAGCCCGACAGAGCCCGACAGAGCCCGACAGGGCCCGACAGGGCCCAGTAGAGCCCGACAGAGCCCGACAGGACCCAGTAGAGCCCGACAGAGCCCGACAGGGCCCGACAGAGCCCGACAGAGCCCGACAGAGCCCGACAGGGCCCGACAGAGCCCGACAGGGCCCGACAGGGCCCGACAGAACCCGACAGGGCCCGACAGGGCCCGACAGGGCACGACAGAGCCCGACAGAACCCGACAGAGCTAGACAGGGCCCGACAGGGCCCGACAGGGCCCGACAGGGCCCGACAGGGCCCGACAGAGCTAGACAGGGCCCGACAGAGCTAGACAGGGCCCGACAGGACCTGACAGAGCCCGACAGGGCCCGACAGGGCCCGACAGAGCCCGACAGAGCCCGACAGAGCCCAGTAGAGCCCGACAGAGCCCGACAGAGCCCGACAGGGCCCAGTAGAGCCCGACAGAGCCCGACAGAGCCCGGCAGAGCCCGACAGGGCCCGACAGAGACCGACAGGGCCCGACAGAGCCCGACAGGGCCCGACAGGGCCCAGTACAGCCCGACAGAGCCCGACAGAGCCCGACAGAGCCCGGCAAAGCCCGACAGGGCCCGACAGGGCCCGACAGAGCCCGACAGGGCCCGACAGGGCCCGACAGGGCCCAGTAGAGCCCGACAGAGCCCGACAGAGCCCGACAGGGCCCGACAGGGCCCGACAGGGCCCAGTAGAGCTCGACAGAGCCCGACAAAGCCCGACAGAGCCCGACAGAGCCCGACAGGGCCCGACAGGGCCCAGTAGAGCCCGACAGAGCCCGACAGGGCCCAGTAGAGCCTGACAGAGCCCGACAGGGCCCGACAGAGCCCGACAGAGCCCGACAGAGCCCGACAGGGCCCGACAGAGCCCGACAGGGCCCGACAGGGCCCGACAGAACCCGACAGGGCCCGACAGTTTCCGACAGAGAACGACAGGGCCCAGTAGAGCCCGACAGAGCCCGACAGAGCCCGACAGAGCCCGACAGGGCCCGACAGAGCTCGACAGAGCCCGACAGAGCCCGACAGGGCCCAGTAGAGCCCGACAGAGCCCGACAGGGCCCGACAGGGCCCGACAGGGCCCGACAGAGCCCGACAGAGCCCGACAGAGCCCAGTAGAGCCCGACAGAGCCCGACAGAGCCCGACAGGGCCCAGTAGAGCCCAGTAGAAACCGACAGAGCCCGACAGAGCCCGACAGAGCCCGACAGGGCCCGACAGGGCCCGACAGGGCCCGACAGAGCTCGACAGGGCCCGACAGGGCCCGACAGGGCCCGACAGGGCCCAGTAGAGCTCGACAGAGCCCGACAGAGCCCGACAGGGCCCGACAGAGCCCGACAGAGCCCGACAGAGCCCGACAGAGCCCGACAGGGCCCAGTAGAGCCCAGTAGAACCCGACAGAGCCCGACAGAGCCCGACAGAGCCCGACAGGGCCCGACAGGGCCCGACAGAGCCCGACAGAACCCGACAGGGCCCGACAGGGCCCGACAGGGCCCGACAGGGCACGACAGAGCCCGACAGAACCCGACAGAGCTAGACAGGGCCCGACAGGGCCCGACAGGGCCCGACAGGGCCCGACAGGGCCCGACAGAGCTAGACAGGGCCCGACAGAGCTAGACAGGGCCCGACAGGACCTGACAGAGCCCGACAGGGCCCGACAGGGCCCGACAGAGCCCGACAGAGCCCGACAGAGCCCAGTAGAGCCCGACAGAGCCCGACAGAGCCCGACAGGGCCCAGTAGAGCCCGACAGAGCCCGACAGAGCCCGGCAGAGCCCGACAGGGCCCGACAGAGACCGACAGGGCCCGACAGAGCCCGACAGGGCCCGACAGGGCCCAGTACAGCCCGACAGAGCCCGACAGAGCCCGACAGAGCCCGGCAAAGCCCGACAGGGCCCGACAGGGCCCGACAGAGCCCGACAGGGCCCGACAGAGCCCGACAGGGCCCAGTAGAGCCCGACAGAGCCCGACAGAGCCCGACAGGGCCCGACAGGGCCCGACAGGGCCCAGTAGAGCTCGACAGAGCCCGACAAAGCCCGACAGAGCCCGACAGAGCCCGACAGAGCCCGACAGGGCCCGACAGGGCCCAGTAGAGCCCGACAGAGCCCGACAGGACCCAGTAGAGCCCGACAGAGCCCGACAGGGCCCGACAGAGCCCGACAGAGCCCGACAGAGCCCGACAGGGCCCGACAGAGCCCGACAGGGCCCGACAGGGCCCGACAGGGCCCGACAGAGCCCGACAGGGCCCGACAGGGCCCGACAGGGCCCGACAGAGAACGACAGGGCCCAGTAGAGCCCGACAGAGCCCGACAGAGCCCGACAGAGCCCGACAGAGCCCGACAGAGCCCGACAGGGCCCGACAGGGCCCGACAGAGCCCGACAGGGCCCGACAGGGCCCGACAGGGCCCGACAGAGCCCGACAGAGCTCGACAGAGCCCGACAGGGCCCAGTAGAGCCCGACAGGGCCCGACAGGGCCCGACAGGGCCCGACAGAGCCCAGTAGAGCCCGACAGAGCCCGACAGAGCCCGACAGGGCCCAGTAGAGCCCAGTAGAAACCGACAGAGCCCGACAGAGCCCGACAGAGCGCGACAGGGCCCGACAGGGCCCGACAGGGCCCGACAGGGCCCGACAGGGCCCGACAGGGACCGACAGGGCCCAGTAGAGCTCGACAGAGCCCGACAGAGCCCGACAGGGCCCGACAGGGCCCGACAGGGCCCAGTACAGCCCGACAGAGCCCGACAGGGCCCGACAGAGCCCGACAGAGCCCGACAGAGCCCGACAGGGCCCGACAGGGCCCGACAGGGCCCGACAGAGCCCGACAGGGCCCGACAGGGCCCGACAGGGCCCGACAGAGCCCAGTAGAACCCGACAGAGCCCGACAGAGCCCGACAGAGCCCGACAGAGCCCGACAGAGCCCGACAGGGCCCGACAGGGCCCGACAGGGCCCGACAGAGCCCGACAGGGCCCGACAGGGCCCGACAGGGCCCGACAGAGCCCGACAGGGCCCGACAGAGCCCGACAGGGCCCGACAGAGCCCGACAGGGCCCGACAGGGCCCAGTAGAGCCCGACAGAGCCCGACAGAGCCCGACAGAGCCCGACAGAGCCCGACAGAGCCCGACAGAGCCCGACAGGGCCCAGTAGAGCTCGACAGAGCCCGACAGAGCCCGACAGAGCCCGACAGAGCCCGACAGGGCCCGACAGGGCCCAGTAGACCCCGACAGAGCCCGACAGGACCCGACAGAGCCCGACAGAGCCCGACAGAGCCCGACAGGGCCCGACAGGGCCCGACAGGGCCCGACAGGGCCCGACAGGGCCCGACAGGGTCCAGTAGAGCCCGACAGAGCCCGACAGAGCCCGACAGAGCCCGACAGAGCCCGACAGGGCCCGACAGAGCCCAGTAGAGCTCGACAGAGCCCGACAGAGCCCGACAGAGCCCGACAGGGCCCGACAGGGCCCGACAGAGACCAGTAGAGCCCGACAGAGCCCGACAGAGCCCGACAGAGCCCGACAGGGCCCGACAGGGCCCGACAGGGCCCGACCGAGCCCGACCGAGCCCGACAGAGCCCGACAGGGCCCGACAGAGCCCGACAGAGCCCGACAGAGCCCGACAGAGCCCGACAGAGCCCGACAGGGCCCAGTAGAAACCGACAGAGCCCGACAGAGCCCGACAGAGCCCGACAGAGCCCGACAGAGCCCGACAGAGCCCGACAGGGCGCGACAGGGCGCGACAGGGCCCGACAGGGCCCGACAGGGCCCGACAGGGCCCGACAGAGCCCGACAGGGCCCGACAGGGCCCGACAGAGCCCAGTAGAGCCCGACAGAGCCCGACAGAGCCCGACAGAGCCCGACAGAGCCCGACAGAGCCCGACAGAGCCCGACAGAGCCCGACAGGGCCCAGTAGAGCTCGACAGAGCCCGACAAAGCCCGACAGAGCCCGACAGAGCCCGACAGAGCCCGACAGGGCCCAGTAGAGCCCGACAGAGCCCGACAGAGCCCAGTAGAGCCCGACAGAGCCCGACAGGGCCCGACAGGGCCCGACAGGGCACGACAGAGCCCGACAGAACCCGACAGAGCTAGACAGGGCCCGACAGGGCCCGACAGGGCCCGACAGAGCTAGACAGGGCCCGACAGAGCTAGACAGGGCCCGACAGGACCTGACAGAGCCCGACAGGGCCCGACAGGGCCCGACAGAGCCCGACAGAGCCCGACAGAGCCCAGTAGAGCCCGACAGAGCCCGACAGAGCCCGACAGGGCCCAGTAGAGCCCGACAGAGCCCGACAGAGCCCGGCAGAGCCCGACAGGGCCCGACAGAGACCGACAGGGCCCGACAGAGCCCGACAGGGCCCGACAGGGCCCAGTACAGCCCGACAGAGCCCGACAGAGCCCGACAGAGCCCGGCAAAGCCCGACAGGGCCCGACAGGGCCCGACAGAGCCCGACAGGGCCCGACAGGGCCCGACAGGGCCCAGTAGAGCCCGACAGAGCCCGACAGAGCCCGACAGGGCCCGACAGGGCCCGACAGGGCCCAGTAGAGCTCGACAGAGCCCGACAAAGCCCGACAGAGCCCGACAGAGCCCGACAGAGCCCGACAGGGCCCGACAGGGCCCAGTAGAGCCCGACAGAGCCCGACAGGGCCCAGTAGAGCCCGACAGAGCCCGACAGGGCCCGACAGAGCCCGACAGAGCCCGACAGAGCCCGACAGGGCCCGACAGAGCCCGACAGGGCCCGACAGGGCCCGACAGAACCCGACAGGGCCCGACAGGGCCCGACAGAGAACGACAGGGCCCAGTAGAGCCCGACAGAGCCCGACAGAGCCCGACAGAGCCCGACAGGGCCCGACAGAGCTCGACAGAGCCCGACAGAGCCCGACAGGGCCCAGTAGAGCCCGACAGAGCCCGACAGGGCCCGACAGGGCCCGACAGGGCCCGACAGAGCCCGACAGAGCCCGACAGAGCCCAGTAGAGCCCGACAGAGCCCGACAGAGCCCGACAGGGCCCAGTAGAGCCCAGTAGAAACCGACAGAGCCCGACAGAGCCCGACAGAGCCCGACAGGGCCCGACAGGGCCCGACAGGGCCCGACAGAGCTCGACAGGGCCCGACAGGGCCCGACAGGGCCCGACAGGGCCCGACAGGGACCGACAGGGCCCAGTAGAGCTCGACAGAGCCCGACAGAGCCCGACAGGGCCCGACAGAGCCCGACAGAGCCCGACAGAGCCCGACAGAGCCCGACAGGGCCCAGTAGAGCCCAGTAGAACCCGACAGAGCCCGACAGAGCCCGACAGAGCCCGACAGGGCCCGACAGGGCCCGACAGAGCCCGACAGAACCCGACAGGGCCCGACAGGGCCCGACAGGGCCCGACAGGGCACGACAGAGCCCGACAGAACCCGACAGAGCTAGACAGGGCCCGACAGGGCCCGACAGGGCCCGACAGAGCTAGACAGGGCCCGACAGAGCTAGACAGGGCCCGACAGGACCTGACAGAGCCCGACAGGGCCCGACAGGGCCCGACAGAGCCCGACAGAGCCCGACAGAGCCCAGTAGAGCCCGACAGAGCCCGACAGAGCCCGACAGGGCCCAGTAGAGCCCGACAGAGCCCGACAGAGCCCGGCAGAGCCCGACAGGGCCCGACAGAGACCGACAGGGCCCGACAGAGCCCGACAGGGCCCGACAGGGCCCAGTACAGCCCGACAGAGCCCGACAGAGCCCGACAGAGCCCGGCAAAGCCCGACAGGGCCCGACAGGGCCCGACAGAGCCCGACAGGGCCCGACAGAGCCCGACAGGGCCCAGTAGAGCCCGACAGAGCCCGACAGAGCCCGACAGGGCCCGACAGGGCCCGACAGGGCCCAGTAGAGCTCGACAGAGCCCGACAAAGCCCGACAGAGCCCGACAGAGCCCGACAGAGCCCGACAGGGCCCGACAGGGCCCAGTAGAGCCCGACAGAGCCCGACAGGACCCAGTAGAGCCCGACAGAGCCCGACAGGGCCCGACAGAGCCCGACAGAGCCCGACAGAGCCCGACAGGGCCCGACAGAGCCCGACAGGGCCCGACAGGGCCCGACAGAACCCGACAGGGCCCGACAGGGCCCGACAGAGAACGACAGGGCCCAGTAGAGCCCGACAGAGCCCGACAGAGCCCGACAGAGCCCGACAGAGCCCGACAGAGCCCGACAGGGCCCGACAGGGCCCGACAGAGCCCGACAGGGCCCGACAGGGCCCGACAGGGCCCGACAGAGCCCGACAGAGCTCGACAGAGCCCGACAGGGCCCAGTAGAGCCCGACAGGGCCCGACAGGGCCCGACAGGGCCCGACAGAGCCCAGTAGAGCCCGACAGAGCCCGACAGAGCCCGACAGGGCCCAGTAGAGCCCAGTAGAAACCGACAGAGCCCGACAGAGCCCGACAGAGCCCGACAGGGCCCGACAGGGCCCGACAGGGCCCGACAGGGCCCGACAGGGCCCGACAGGGACCGACAGGGCCCAGTAGAGCTCGACAGAGCCCGACAGAGCCCGACAGGGCCCGACAGGGCCCGACAGGGCCCAGTACAGCCCGACAGAGCCCGACAGGGCCCGACAGAGCCCGACAGAGCCCGACAGAGCCCGACAGGGCCCGACAGGGCCCGACAGGGCCCGACAGAGCCCGACAGGGCCCGACAGGGCCCGACAGGGCCCGACAGAGCCCAGTAGAACCCGACAGAGCCCGACAGAGCCCGACAGAGCCCGACAGAGCCCGACAGAGCCCGACAGGGCCCGACAGGGCCCGACAGGGCCCGACAGAGCCCGACAGGGCCCGACAGGGCCCGACAGAGCCCGACAGGGCCCGACAGAGCCCGACAGGGCCCGACAGAGCCCGACAGGGCCCGACAGGGCCCAGTAGAGCCCGACAGAGCCCGACAGAGCCCGACAGAGCCCGACAGAGCCCGACAGAGCCCGACAGAGCCCGACAGGGCCCAGTAGAGCTCGACAGAGCCCGACAGAGCCCGACAGAGCCCGACAGAGCCCGACAGGGCCCGACAGGGCCCAGTAGACCCCGACAGAGCCCGACAGGACCCGACAGAGCCCGACAGAGCCCGACAGAGCCCGACAGGGCCCGACAGGGCCCGACAGGGCCCGACAGGGCCCGACAGGGCCCGACAGGGTCCAGTAGAGCCCGACAGAGCCCGACAGAGCCCGACAGAGCCCGACAGAGCCCGACAGGGCCCGACAGAGCCCAGTAGAGCTCGACAGAGCCCGACAGAGCCCGACAGAGCCCGACAGGGCCCGACAGGGCCCGACAGAGACCAGTAGAGCCCGACAGAGCCCGACAGAGCCCGACAGAGCCCGACAGGGCCCGACAGGGCCCGACAGGGCCCGACCGAGCCCGACCGAGCCCGACAGAGCCCGACAGGGCCCGACAGAGCCCGACAGAGCCCGACAGAGCCCGACAGAGCCCGACAGAGCCCGACAGAGCCCGACAGAGCCCGACAGGGCCCAGTAGAAACCGACAGAGCCCGACAGAGCCCGACAGAGCCCGACAGAGCCCGACAGAGCCCGACAGGGCGCGACAGGGCGCGACAGGGCCCGACAGGGCCCGACAGGGCCCGACAGGGCCCGACAGAGCCCGACAGGGCCCGACAGGGCCCGACAGAGCCCAGTAGAGCCCGACAGAGCCCGACAGAGCCCGACAGAGCCCGACAGAGCCCGACAGAGCCCGACAGAGCCCGACAGGGCCCAGTAGAGCTCGACAGAGCCCGACAAAGCCCGACAGAGCCCGACAGAGCCCGACAGAGCCCGACAGGGCCCAGTAGAGCCCGACAGAGCCCGACAGAGCCCAGTAGAGCCCGACAGAGCCCGACAGGGCCCGACAGGGCCCGACAGAGCCCGACAGGGCCCGACAGAGCCCGACAGAGCCCGACAGGGCCCGACAGGGTCCAGTAGAGCCCGACAGAGCCCGACAGAGCCCGACAGAGCCCGACAGAGCCCGACAGAGCCCGACAGAGCCCGACAGAGCCCGACAGGGCCCAGTAGAGCCCGACAGAGCCCGACAGAGCCCGACAGAGCCCGACAGGGCCCGACAGGGCCCGACAGGGCCCGACAGGGCCCGACAGGGCCCGACAGAGCCCGACAGAGCCCGACAGGGCCCAGTAGAGCCCGACAGAGCCCGACAGGGCCCGACAGGGCCCAGTAGAGCCCGACAGAGCCCGACAGAGCCCGACAGGGCCCGACAGGGCCCGACAGGGCCCGACAGGGCCCGACAGAGACCAGTAGAGCCCGACAGAGCCCGACAGAGCCCGACACAGCCCGACAGAGCCCGACAGAGCCCGACAGAGCCCAGTAGAGCCCGACAGAGCCCGACAGAGCCCGACAGAGCCCGACAGGGCCCAGTAGAGCCCAGTAGAAACCGACAGAGCCCGACAGAGCCCGACAGAGCCCGACAGAGCCCGACAGAGCCCGACAGGGCCCGACAGGGCCCGACAGAGCCCGACAGGGCCCGACAGAGCCCGACAGAGCCCGACAGAGCCCGACAGGGCCCGACAGGGCCCAGTAGAGCCCGACAGAGCCCGACAGGGCCCGACAGGGCCCGACAGGGCCCGACAGGGCCCGACAGAGCCCGACAGGGCCCGACAGGGCCCGACAGGGCCCGACAGGGCCCGACAGAGCCCAGTAGAACCCGACAGAGCCCGACAGAGCCCGACAGAGCCCGACAGAGCCCGACAGGGCCCGACAGGGCCCGACAGGGCCCGACAGGGCCCGACAGAGCCCGACAGGGCCCGACAGGGCCCGACAGGGCCCGACAGAGCCCAGTAGAGCCCGACAGAGCCCGACAGAGCCCGACAGAGCCCGACAGAGCCCGACAGGGCCCAGTAGAGCCCGACAGAGCCCGACAGAGCCCGGCAGAGCCCGACAGAGCCCGGCAGAGCCCGACAGGGCCAGACAGAGACCGACAGGGCCCGACAGAGACCGACAGGGCCCGACAGAGCCCGACAGGGCCCGACAGGGCCCAGTACAGCCCGACAGAGCCCGACAGAGCCCGACAGAGCCCGACAAAGCCCGACAGAGCCCGACAGAGCCCGACAGAGCCCGACAGGGCCCGACAGGGCCCGACAGAGCCCGACAGAGCCCGACAGAGCCCGACAGGGCCCGACAGAGCCCGACAGAGCCCGACAGAGCCCGACAGGGCCCGACAGAGCCCGACAGGGCCCGACAGGGCCCGACAGAGCCCGACAGAGTCCGACAGGGCCCGACAGGGCCCAGTAGAGCCCGACAGAGCCCGACAGAGCCCGACAGAGCCCGACAGAGCCCGACAGAGCCCGACAGAGCCCGACAGAGCCCGACAGGGCCCGACAGGGCCCGACAGGGCCCGACAGGGCCCGACAGAGCCCAGTAGAGCTCGACAGAGCCCGACAGAGCCCGACAGGGCCCGACAGGGCCCGACAGGGCCCGACAGAACCCGACAGAGCCCGACAGAGCGCGACAGAGCCCGACAGAGCCCAGTAGAACCCGACAGAGCCCGACAGAGCCCGACAGAGCCCGACAGAGCCCGACAGGGCCCGACAGGGCCCGACAGGGCCCAGTAGAGCTCGACAGAGACCGACAGAGCCCGACAGAGCCCGACAGGGCCCGACAGGGCCCAGTAGAGCCCGACAGAGCCCGACAGGGCCCGACAGGGCCCGACAGGGCCCGACAGAGCCCGACAGGGCCCAGTAGAGCCCGACAGAGCCCGACAGGGCCCGACAGGGCCCGACAGGGCCCAGTAGAGCTCGACAGAGACCGACAGAGCCCGACAGAGCCCGACAGGGCCCGACAGGGCCCAGTAGAGCCCGACAGAGCCCGACAGGGCCCGACAGAGCCCGACAGGGCCCAGTAGAGCCCGACAGAGCCCGACAGGGCCCGACAGGGCCCGACAGGGCCCAGTAGAGCCCGACAGAGCCCGACAGAGCCCGACAGGGCCCGACAGAGCCCGACAGAGCCCGACAGAGCCCGACAGAGCCCGACAGAGCCCGACAGAGCCCGACAGGGCCCGACAGGGCCCAGTAGAGGCCGACAGAGCCCGACAGAGCCCGACAGAGCCCGACAGAGCCCGACAGGGCCCGACAGGGCCCGACAGGGCCCGACAGAGCCCGACAGGGCCCGACAGAGCCCGACAGAGCCCGACAGAGCCCGACAGGGCCCAGTAGAGCCCGACAGAGCCCGACAGAACCCGACAGAGCCCGACAGAGCCCAGTAGAGCCCGACAGAGCCCGACAGAGCCCGACAGAGCCCGACAGAGCCCGACAGGGCCCGACAGAGCCCGACAGAGCCCGACAGAGCCCGACAGAGCCCGACAGAGCCCGACAGGGCCCGACAGGGCCCGACAGGGCCCGACAGGGCCCGACAGAGTCCGACAGGGCCCGACAGGGCCCAGTAGAGCCCGACAGAGCCCGCCAGAGCCCGCCAGAGCCCGACAGAGCCCGACAGAGCCCGACAGAGCCCGACAGGGCCCGACAGGGCCCGACAGGGCCCGACAGGGCCCAGTAGAGCTCGACAGAGCCCGACAGAGCCCGACAGAGCCCGACAGGGCCCGACAGAGCCCGACAGAACCCGACAGAACCCGACAGAGCCCGACAGAGCGCGACAGAGCCCGACAGGGCCCGACAGAGCCCGACAGAGCCCAGTAGAACCCGACAGAGCCCGACAGAGCCCGACAGAGCCCGACAGAGCCCGACAGGGCCCGACAGGGCCCGACAGGGCCCAGTAGAGCTCGACAGAGACCGACAGAGCCCGACAGAGCCCGACAGGGCCCGACAGGGCCCAGTAGAGCCCGACAGAGCCCGACAGAGCCTGACAGGGCCCGACAGAGCCCGACAGGGCCCAGTAGAGCCCAGTAGAAACCGACAGAGCCCGACAGAGCCCGACAGAGCCCGACAGGGCCCGACAGGGCCCGACAGGGCCCGACAGAGCCCGACAGAGCCCGACAGGGCCCGACAGGGCCCGACAGGGCCCGACAGAGCCCGACAGAACCCGACAGAACCCGACAGAGCCCAGTAGAGCCCGACAGAGCCCGACAGAGCCCGACAGAGCCCGACAGAGCCCGACAGAGCCCGACAGAGCCCGACAGAGCCCAGTAGAGCCCAGTAGAACCCGACAGAGCCCGACAGAGCCCGACAGGGCCCGACAGGGCCCGACAGGGCCCGACAGGGCCCGACAGAGCCCGACAGAACCCGACAGAGCCCAGTAGAGCCCGACAGAGCCCGACAGAGCCCGACAGAGCCCGACAGGGCCCGACAGGGCCCGACAGGACCTGACAGAGCCCGACAGAGCCCGACAGGGCCCGACAGGGCCCGACAGGGCCCGACAGGGCCCGACAGGGCCCGACAGAGCCCGACAGAGCCCGACAGGGCCCGACAGAGCACAGTAGAGCTCGACAGAGCCCGACAGAGCCCGACAGGGCCCGACAGAGCCCGACAGGGCCCAGTAGAGCCCGACAAAGCCCGACAGGGCCCGACAGAGCCCGACAGAGCCCGACAGGGCCCGACAGGGCCCGACAGAGCCCGACAGGGCCCGACAGGGCCCGACAGAGCCCGACAAAGCCCGACAGGGCCCAGTAGAGCCCGACAGAGCCCGACAGAACCCGACAGAGCCCGACAGAGCCCAGTAGAGCCCGACAGAGCCCGACAGAGCCCGACAGAGCCTGACAGAGCCCGACAGGGCCCGACAGGGCCCAGTAGACCCCGACAGAGCCCGACAGGACCCGACAGAGCCCGACAGAGCCCGACAGAGCCCGACAGGGCCCGACAGGGCCCGACAGGGCCCGACAGGGCCCGACAGGGTCCAGTAGAGCCCGACAGAGCCCGACAGAGCCCGACAGAGCCCGACAGAGCCCGACAGGGCCCGACAGAGCCCAGTAGAGCTCGACAGAGCCCGACAGAGCCCGACAGAGCCCGACAGGGCCCGACAGGGCCCGACAGAGACCAGTAGAGCCCGACAGAGCCCGACAGAGCCCGACAGAGCCCGACAGGGCCCGACAGGGCCCGACAGGGCCCGACCGAGCCCGACCGAGCCCGACAGAGCCCGACAGGGCCCGACAGAGCCCGACAGAGCCCGACAGAGCCCGACAGAGCCCGACAGAGCCCGACAGAGCCCGACAGGGCCCAGTAGAAACCGACAGAGCCCGACAGAGCCCGACAGAGCCCGACAGAGCCCGACAGAGCCCGACAGGGCGCGACAGGGCGCGACAGGGCCCGACAGGGCCCGACAGGGCCCGACAGGGCCCGACAGAGCCCGACAGGGCCCGACAGAGCCCAGTAGAGCCCGACAGAGCCCGACAGAGCCCGACAGAGCCCGACAGAGCCCGACAGAGCCCGACAGAGCCCGACAGGGCCCAGTAGAGCTCGACAGAGCCCGACAAAGCCCGACAGAGCCCGACAGAGCCCGACAGAGCCCGACAGGGCCCAGTAGAGCCCGACAGAGCCCGACAGAGCCCAGTAGAGCCCGACAGAGCCCGACAGGGCCCGACAGGGCCCGACAGAGCCCGACAGGGCCCGACAGAGCCCGACAGAGCCCGACAGGGCCCGACAGGGTCCAGTAGAGCCCGACAGAGCCCGACAGAGCCCGACAGAGCCCGACAGAGCCCGACAGAGCCCGACAGAGCCCGACAGGGCCCAGTAGAGCCCGACAGAGCCCGACAGAGCCCGACAGAGCCCGACAGGGCCCGACAGGGCCCGACAGGGCCCGACAGGGCCCGACAGAGCCCGACAGAGCCCGACAGGGCCCAGTAGAGCCCGACAGAGCCCGACAGGGCCCGACAGGGCCCGACAGGGCCCAGTAGAGCCCGACAGAGCCCGACAGAGCCCGACAGGGCCCGACAGGGCCCGACAGGGCCCGACAGAGACCAGTAGAGCCCGACAGAGCCCGACAGAGCCCGACACAGCCCGACAGAGCCCGACAGAGCCCGACAGAGCCCAGTAGAGCCCGACAGAGCCCGACAGAGCCCGACAGAGCCCGACAGGGCCCAGTAGAGCCCAGTAGAAACCGACAGAGCCCGACAGAGCCCGACAGAGCCCGACAGAGCCCGACAGAGCCCGACAGGGCCCGACAGGGCTCGACAGGGCCCGACAGGGACCGACAGGGCCCAGTAGAGCTCGACAGAGCCCGACAGAGCCCGACAGGGCCCGACAGAGCCCGACAGAGCCCGACAGGGCCCGACAGGGCCCAGTAGAGCCCGACAGAGCCCGACAGGGCCCGACAGGGCCCGACAGGGCCCGACAGGGCCCGACAGAGCCCGACAGGGCCCGACAGGGCCTGACAGGGCCCGACAGGGCCCGACAGAGCCCAGTAGAACCCGACAGAGCCCGACAGAGCCCGACAGAGCCCGACAGAGCCCGACAGGGCCCGACAGGGCCCGACAGGGCCCGACAGGGCCCGACAGGGCCCGACAGAGCCCGACAGGGCCCGACAGGGCCCGACAGGGCCCGACAGGGCCCGACAGAGCCCAGTAGAGCCCGACAGAGCCCGACAGAGCCCGACAGAGCCCGACAGGGCCCAGTAGAGCCCGACAGAGCCCGACAGAGCCCGGCAGAGCCCGACAGAGCCCGGCAGAGCCCGACAGGGCCAGACAGAGACCGACAGGGCCCGACAGAGACCGACAGGGCCCGACAGAGCCCGACAGGGCCCGACAGGGCCCAGTACAGCCCGACAGAGCCCGACAGAGCCCGACAGAGCCCGACAAAGCCCGACAGAGCCCGACAGAGCCCGACAGGGCCCGACAGGGCCCGACAGAGCCCGACAGAGCCCGACAGAGCCCGACAGGGCCCGACAGAGCCCGACAGAGCCCGACAGAGCCCGACAGAGCCCGACAGGGCCCGACAGAGCCCGACAGGGCCCGACAGGGCCCGACAGAGCCCGACAGAGTCCGACAGGGCCCGACAGAGCCCAGTAGAGCTCGACAGAGCCCGACAGAGCCCGACAGGGCCCGACAGGGCCCGACAGGGCCCGACAGAACCCGACAGAGCCCGACAGAGCGCGACAGAGCCCGACAGAGCCCAGTAGAACCCGACAGAGCCCGACAGAGCCCGACAGAGCCCGACAGAGCCCGACAGGGCCCGACAGGGCCCGACAGGGCCCAGTAGAGCTCGACAGAGACCGACAGAGCCCGACAGAGCCCGACAGGGCCCGACAGGGCCCAGTAGAGCCCGACAGAGCCCGACAGGGCCCGACAGAGCCCGACAGGGCCCAGTAGAGCCCGACAGAGCCCGACAGGGCCCGACAGGGCCCGACAGGGCCCAGTAGAGCCCGACAGAGCCCGACAGAGCCCGACAGTGCCCAGTAGAGCTCGACAGAGCCCGACAGAGCCCGACAGGGCCCGACAGAGCCCGACAGAGCCCGACAGAGCCCGACAGAGCCCGACAGAGCCCGACAGAGCCCGACAGAGCCCGACAGGGCCCGACAGGGCCCAGTAGAGCCCGACAGAGCCCGACAGAGCCCGACAGAGCCCGACAGGGCCCGACAGGGCCCGACAGGGCCCGACAGAGCCCGACAGAGCCCGACAGGGCCCGACAGAGCCCGACAGAGCCCGACAGAGCCCGACAGGGCCCAGTAGAGCCCGACAGAGCCCGACAGAACCCGACAGAGCCCGACAGAGCCCAGTAGAGCCCGACAGAGCCCGACAGAGCCCGACAGAGCCCGACAGAGCCCGACAGGGCCCGACAGGGCCCGACAGAGCCCGACAGAGCCCGACAGAGCCCGACAGAGCCCGACAGAGCCCGACAGGGCCCGACAGGGCCCGACAGGGCCCGACAGGGCCCGACAGGGCCCGACAGAGTCCGACAGGGCCCGACAGGGCCCAGTAGAGCCCGACAGAGCCCGCCAGAGCCCGACAGAGCCCGACAGAGCCCGACAGAGCCCGACAGGGCCCGACAGGGCCCGACAGGGCCCGACAGGGCCCAGTAGAGCTCGACAGAGCCCGACAGAGCCCGACAGGGCCCGACAGGGCCCGACAGAGCCCGACAGAACCCGACAGAGCCCGACAGAGCGCGACAGAGCCCGACAGGGCCCGACAGAGCCCGACAGAGCCCAGTAGAACCCGACAGAGCCCGACAGAGCCCGACAGAGCCCGACAGAGCCCGACAGAGCCCGACAGGGCCCGACAGGGCCCGACAGGGCCCAGTAGAGCTCGACAGAGACCGACAGAGCCCGACAGAGCCCGACAGGGCCCGACAGGGCCCAGTAGAGCCCGACAGAGCCCGACAGAGCCTGACAGGGCCCGACAGAGCCCGACAGGGCCCAGTAGAGCCCAGTAGAAACCGACAGAGCCCGACAGAGCCCGACAGAGCCCGACAGGGCCCGACAGGGCCCGACAGGGCCCGACAGGGCCCGACAGAGCCCGACAGAGCCCGACAGGGCCCGACAGGGCCCGACAGAGCCCGACAGAACCCGACAGAACCCGACAGAGCCCAGTAGAGCCCGACAGAGCCCGACAGAGCCCGACAGAGCCCGACAGAGCCCGACAGAGCCCGACAGAGCCCAGTAGAGCCCAGTAGAACCCGACAGAGCCCGACAGAGCCCGACAGGGCCCGACAGGGCCCGACAGGGCCCGACAGGGCCCGACAGAGCCCGACAGAACCCGACAGAGCCCAGTAGAGCCCGACAGAGCCCGACAGAGCCCGACAGAGCCCGACAGGGCCCGACAGGGCCCGACAGGACCTGACAGAGCCCGACAGAGCCCGACAGGGCCCGACAGGGCCCGACAGGGCCCGACAGGGCCCGACAGGGCCCGACAGAGCCCGACAGAGCCCGACAGGGCCCGACAGAGCACAGTAGAGCTCGACAGAGCCCGACAGAGCCCGACAGGGCCCGACAGAGCCCGACAGGGCCCAGTAGAGCCCGACAAAGCCCGACAGGGCCCGACAGAGCCCGACAGGGCCCGACAGGGCCCGACAGGGCCCGACAGAGCCCGACAAAGCCCGACAGGGCCCAGTAGAGCCCGACAGAGCCCGACAGAACCCGACAGAGCCCGACAGAGCCCAGTAGAGCTCGACAGAGCCCGACAGAGCCCGACAGGGCCCGACAGGGACCGACAGGGCCCGATAGGGCCCAGTAGAGCCCGACAGAGCCCGACAGGGCCCGACAAGCCCGACAGAGCCCGACAGGGCCCGACAGGGCCCGACAGGGCCCGACAGGGCCCGACAGAGCCCGACAGAGCCCGACAGGGCCCGACAGGGCCCAGTAGAGCCCGACAGAGCCCGACAGAGCCCGACAGAGCCCGACAGGGCCCGACAGGGCCCGACAGAGCCCAGTAGAGCTCGACAGAGCCCGACAGAGCCCGACAGGGCCCGACAGGGCCCAGTAGAGCCCGACAGAGCCCGACAGAGCCTGACAGGGCCCGACAGGGCCCGACAGAGCCCGACAGGGCCCGACAGAGCCCGACAGAGCCCGACAGAGCCCGACAGGGCCCGACAGAGCCCGACAGGGCCCGACAGGGCCCGACAGAGCCCGACAGGGCCCGACAGGGCCCAGTAGAGCCCGACAGGGCCCAGTAGAGCCCGACAGAGCCCGACAGGGCCCGACAGGGCCCGACAGAGCCCGACAGAGCCCAGTAGAGCTCGACAGAGCCCGACAGAGCCCGACAGGGCCCGACAGGGCCCGACAGAGCCCGACAGGGCCCGACAGAGCCCGACAGGGCCCAGTAGAGCCCGACAGAGCCCGACAGGGCCCGACAGAGCCCGACAGAGCCCGACAGGGCCCGACAGGGCCCGACAGGGCCCGACAGAGCCCGACAGGGCCCGACAGGGCCCAGTAGAACCCGACAGAGCCCGACAGAGCCCGACAGAGCCCGACAGGGCCCGACAGGGCCCGACAGGGCCCGACAGGGCCCAGTAGAGCTCGACAGAGCCCGACAGGGCCCGACAGGGCCCAGTAGAGCCCGACAGAGCCCGACAGAGCCTGACAGGGCCCGACAGGGCCCAACAGAGCCCGACAGGGCCCGACAGGGCCCGACAGGGCCCGACAGAGACCAGTAGAGCCCGACAGAGCCCGACAGAGCCCGACAGAGCCCGACAGAGCCCGACAGGGCCCGACAGGGCCCGACAGGGCCCAGTAGAGCCCGACAGAGCCCGACAGAGCCCGACAGAGCCCGACAGAGCCCGACAGAGCCCGACAGAGCCCGACAGGGCCCAGTAGAGCCCAGTAGAACCCGACAGAGCCCGACAGAGCCCGACAGAGCCCGACAGAGCCCGACAGAGCCCGACAGGGCCCGACAGGGCCCGACAGAGCCCGACAGAGCCCGACAGAGCCCGACAGGGCCCGACAGGGCCCGACAGAGCCCGACAGAGCCCGACAGGGCCCGACAGGGCCCGACAGGGCCCGACAGAGCCCGACAGGGCCCAGTAGAGCCCAGTAGAACCCGACAGAGCCCTACAGAGCCCGACAGAGCCCGACAGAGCCCGACAGGGCCCGACAGGGCCCGACAGGGCCCGACAGGGCCCGACAGAGCCCGACAGAGCCCGACAGAGCCCGACAGGGCCCGACAGGGCCCGACAGAGCCCGACAGAGCCCGACAGGGCCCGACAGGGCCCGACAGGGCCCGACAGAGCCCGACAGGGCCCAGTAGAGCCCGACAGAGCCCGACAGAGCCCGACAGGGCCCGGCAGAGCCCGACAGGGCCCGACAGAAACCGACAGGGCCCGACAGAGCCCGACAGGGCCCGACAGGGCCCAGTAGAGCCCGACAGAGCCCGACAGGGCCCAGTAGAGCCCGCCAGAGCCCGCCAGAGCCCGACAGAGCCCGACAGAGCCCGACATGGCCCGACAGAGCCCGACAGAGCCCAGTAGAGCTCGACAGAGCCCGACAGAGCCCGACAGGGCCCGACAGGGACCGACAGGGCCCGATAGGGCCCAGTAGAGCCCGACAGAGCCCGACAGGGCCCGACAGAGCCCGACAGAGCGCGACACGGCCCGACAGGGCCCGACAGGGCCCGACAGGGCCCGACAGAGCCCGACAGAGCCCGACAGGGCCCGACAGGGCCCAGTAGAGCCCGACAGAGCCCGACAGAGCCCGACAGAGCCCGACAGGGCCCGACAGGGCCCGACAGAGCCCAGTAGAGCTCGACAGAGCCCGACAGAGCCCGACAGGGCCCGACAGGGCCCAGTAGAGCCCGACAGAGCCCGACAGAGCCTGACAGGGCCCGACAGGGCCCGACAGAGCCCGACAGAGCCCGACAGGGCCCGACAGGGCCCGACAGAGACCAGTAGAGCCCGACAGAGCCCGACAGAGCCCGACAGAGCCCGACAGAGCCCGACAGGGCCCAGTAGAGCCCAGTAGAACCCGACAGAGCCCGACAGGGCCCGACAGGGCCCGACAGAGCCCGACAGGGCCCGACAGAGCCCGACAGAGCCCGACAGAGCCCGACAGGGCCCGACAGAGCCCGACAGGGCCCGACAGGGCCCGACAGAGCCCGACAGGGCCCGACAGGGCCCAGTAGAGCCCGACAGGGCCCAGTAGAGCCCGACAGAGCCCGACAGGGCCCGACAGGGCCCGACAGAGCCCGACAGAGCCCAGTAGAGCTCGACAGAGCCCGACAGAGCCCGACAGGGCCCGACAGGGCCCGACAGAGCCCGACAGGGCCCAGTAGAGCCCGACAGAGCCCGACAGGGCCCGACAGAGCCCGACAGAGCCCGACAGGGCCCGACAGGGCCCGACAGGGCCCGACAGAGTCCGACAGGGCCCGACAGGGCCCAGTAGAGCCCGACAGAGCCCGCCAGAGCCCGCCAGAGCCCGACAGAGCCCGACAGAGCCCGACAGAGCCCGACAGGGCCCGACAGGGCCCGACAGGGCCCAGTAGAGCTCGACAGAGCCCGACAGAGCCCGACAGGGCCCGACAGGGCCCGACAGAGCCCGACAGAACCCGACAGAACCCGACAGAGCCCGACAGAGCGCGACAGAGCCCGACAGGGCCCGACAGAGCCCGACAGAGCCCAGTAGAACCCGACAGAGCCCGACAGAGCCCGACAGAGCCCGACAGAGCCCGACAGGGCCCGACAGGGCCCGACAGGGCCCAGTAGAGCTCGACAGAGACCGACAGAGCCCGACAGAGCCCGACAGGGCCCGACAGGGCCCAGTAGAGCCCGACAGAGCCCGACAGAGCCTGACAGGGCCCGACAGAGCCCGACAGGGCCCAGTAGAGCCCAGTAGAAACCGACAGAGCCCGACAGAGCCCGACAGAGCCCGACAGGGCCCGACAGGGCCCGACAGGGCCCGACAGAGCCCGACAGAGCCCGACAGGGCCCGACAGGGCCCGACAGGGCCCGACAGAGCCCGACAGAACCCGACAGAGCCCAGTAGAGCCCGACAGAGCCCGACAGAGCCCGACAGAGCCCGACAGAGCCCGACAGAGCCCGACAGAGCCCGACAGAGCCCAGTAGAGCCCAGTAGAACCCGACAGAGCCCGACAGGGCCCGACAGGGCCCGACAGGGCCCGACAGGGCCCGACAGAGCCCGACAGAACCCGACAGAGCCCAGTAGAGCCCGACAGAGCCCGACAGAGCCCGACAGAGCCCGACAGGGCCCGACAGGGCCCGACAGGACCTGACAGAGCCCGACAGAGCCCGACAGGGCCCGACAGGGCCCGACAGGGCCCGACAGAGCCCGACAGGGCCCGACAGAGCACAGTAGAGCTCGACAGAGCCCGACAGAGCCCGACAGGGCCCGACAGAGCCCGACAGGGCCCAGTAGAGCCCGACAAAGCCCGACAGGGCCCGACAGAGCCCGACAGAGCCCGACAGGGCCCGACAGGGCCCGACAGAGCCCGACAGGGCCCGACAGGGCCCGACAGAGCCCGACAAAGCCCGACAGGGCCCAGTAGAGCCCGACAGAGCCCGACAGAACCCGACAGAGCCCGACAGAGCCCAGTAGAGCCCGACAGAGCCCGACAGAGCCCGACAGAGCCTGACAGAGCCCGACAGGGCCCGACAGGGCCCAGTAGACCCCGACAGAGCCCGACAGGACCCGACAGAGCCCGACAGAGCCCGACAGAGCCCGACAGGGCCCGACAGGGCCCGACAGGGCCCGACAGGGCCCGACAGGGTCCAGTAGAGCCCGACAGAGCCCGACAGAGCCCGACAGAGCCCGACAGAGCCCGACAGAGCCCGACAGGGCCCGACAGAGCCCAGTAGAGCTCGACAGAGCCCGACAGAGCCCGACAGAGCCCGACAGGGCCCGACAGGGCCCGACAGAGACCAGTAGAGCCCGACAGAGCCCGACAGAGCCCGACAGAGCCCGACAGGGCCCGACAGGGCCCGACAGGGCCCGACCGAGCCCGACCGAGCCCGACAGAGCCCGACAGGGCCCGACAGAGCCCGACAGAGCCCGACAGAGCCCGACAGAGCCCGACAGAGCCCGACAGAGCCCGACAGGGCCCAGTAGAAACCGACAGAGCCCGACAGAGCCCGACAGAGCCCGACAGAGCCCGACAGAGCCCGACAGGGCGCGACAGGGCGCGACAGGGCCCGACAGGGCCCGACAGGGCCCGACAGGGCCCGACAGAGCCCGACAGGGCCCGACAGAGCCCAGTAGAGCCCGACAGAGCCCGACAGAGCCCGACAGAGCCCGACAGAGCCCGACAGAGCCCGACAGAGCCCGACAGGGCCCAGTAGAGCTCGACAGAGCCCGACAAAGCCCGACAGAGCCCGACAGAGCCCGACAGAGCCCGACAGGGCCCAGTAGAGCCCGACAGAGCCCGACAGAGCCCAGTAGAGCCCGACAGAGCCCGACAGGGCCCGACAGGGCCCGACAGAGCCCGACAGGGCCCGACAGAGCCCGACAGAGCCCGACAGGGCCCGACAGGGTCCAGTAGAGCCCGACAGAGCCCGACAGAGCCCGACAGAGCCCGACAGAGCCCGACAGAGCCCGACAGGGCCCAGTAGAGCCCGACAGAGCCCGACAGAGCCCAACAGAGCCCGACAGGGCCCGACAGGGCCCGACAGGGCCCGACAGGGCCCGACAGGGCCCGACAGAGCCCGACAGAGCCCGACAGGGCCCAGTAGAGCCCGACAGAGCCCGACAGGGCCCGACAGGGCCCGACAGGGCCCAGTAGAGCCCGACAGAGCCCGACAGAGCCCGACAGGGCCCGACAGGGCCCGACAGGGCCCGACAGAGACCAGTAGAGCCCGACAGAGCCCGACAGAGCCCGACACAGCCCGACAGAGCCCGACAGAGCCCGACAGAGCCCAGTAGAGCCCGACAGAGCCCGACAGAGCCCGACAGAGCCCGACAGGGCCCAGTAGAGCCCAGTAGAAACCGACAGAGCCCGACAGAGCCCGACAGAGCCCGACAGAGCCCGACAGAGCCCGACAGAGCCCGACAGGGCCCGACAGGGCTCGACAGGGCCCGACAGGGACCGACAGGGCCCAGTAGAGCTCGACAGAGCCCGACAGAGCCCGACAGGGCCCGACAGAGCCCGACAGAGCCCGACAGGGCCCGACAGGGCCCAGTAGAGCCCGACAGAGCCCGACAGGGCCCGACAGGGCCCGACAGGGCCCGACAGGGCCCGACAGAGCCCGACAGGGCCCGACAGGGCCCGACAGGGCCCGACAGGGCCCGACAGAGCCCAGTAGAACCCGACAGAGCCCGACAGAGCCCGACAGAGCCCGACAGAGCCCGACAGGGCCCGACAGGGCCCGACAGGGCCCGACAGGGCCCGACAGAGCCCGACAGAGCCCGACAGGGCCCGACAGGGCCCGACAGGGCCCGACAGAGCCCAGTAGAGCCCGACAGAGCCCGACAGAGCCCGACAGAGCCCGACAGGGCCCAGTAGAGCCCGACAGAGCCCGACAGAGCCCGGCAGAGCCCGACAGAGCCCGGCAGAGCCCGACAGGGCCAGACAGAGACCGACAGGGCCCGACAGAGACCGACAGGGCCCGACAGAGCCCGACAGGGCCCGACAGGGCCCAGTACAGCCCGACAGAGCCCGACAGAGCCCGACAGAGCCCGACAAAGCCCGACAGAGCCCGACAGAGCCCGACAGGGCCCGACAGGGCCCGACAGGGCCCGACAGAGCCCGACAGAGCCCGACAGAGCCCGACAGGGCCCGACAGAGCCCGACAGAGCCCGACAGAGCCCGACAGAGCCCGACAGGGCCCGACAGAGCCCGACAGGGCCCGACAGGGCCCGACAGAGCCCGACAGAGTCCGACAGGGCCCGACAGAGCCCAGTAGAGCTCGACAGAGCCCGACAGAGCCCGACAGGGCCCGACAGGGCCCGACAGGGCCCGACAGAACCCGACAGAGCCCGACAGAGCGCGACAGAGCCCGACAGAGCCCAGTAGAACCCGACAGAGCCCGACAGAGCCCGACAGAGCCCGACAGAGCCCGACAGGGCCCGACAGGGCCCGACAGGGCCCAGTAGAGCTCGACAGAGACCGACAGAGCCCGACAGAGCCCGACAGGGCCCGACAGGGCCCAGTAGAGCCCGACAGAGCCCGACAGGGCCCGACAGAGCCCGACAGGGCCCAGTAGAGCCCGACAGAGCCCGACAGGGCCCGACAGGGCCCGACAGGGCCCAGTAGAGCCCGACAGAGCCCGACAGAGCCCGACAGTGCCCAGTAGAGCTCGACAGAGCCCGACAGAGCCCGACAGGGCCCGACAGAGCCCGACAGAGCCCGACAGAGCCCGACAGAGCCCGACAGAGCCCGACAGAGCCCGACAGAGCCCGACAGGGCCCGACAGGGCCCAGTAGAGCCCGACAGAGCCCGACAGAGCCCGACAGAGCCCGACAGAGCCCGACAGGGCCCGACAGGGCCCGACAGGGCCCGACAGAGCCCGACAGAGCCCGACAGGGCCCGACAGAGCCCGACAGAGCCCGACAGAGCCCGACAGGGCCCAGTAGAGCCCGACAGAGCCCGACAGAACCCGACAGAGCCCGACAGAGCCCAGTAGAGCCCGACAGAGCCCGACAGAGCCCGACAGAGCCCGACAGAGCCCGACAGGGCCCGACAGGGCCCGACAGAGCCCGACAGAGCCCGACAGAGCCCGACAGAGCCCGACAGAGCCCGACAGGGCCCGACAGGGCCCGACAGGGCCCGACAGAGTCCGACAGGGCCCGACAGGGCCCAGTAGAGCCCGACAGAGCCCGCCAGAGCCCGACAGAGCCCGACAGAGCCCGACAGAGCCCGACAGGGCCCGACAGGGCCCGACAGGGCCCGACAGGGCCCGACAGGGCCCAGTAGAGCTCGACAGAGCCCGACAGAGCCCGACAGGGCCCGACAGGGCCCGACAGAGCCCGACAGAACCCGACAGAGCCCGACAGAGCGCGACAGAGCCCGACAGGGCCCGACAGAGCCCGACAGAGCCCAGTAGAACCCGACAGAGCCCGACAGAGCCCGACAGAGCCCGACAGAGCCCGACAGAGCCCGACAGGGCCCGACAGGGCCCGACAGGGCCCAGTAGAGCTCGACAGAGACCGACAGAGCCCGACAGAGCCCGACAGGGCCCGACAGGGCCCAGTAGAGCCCGACAGAGCCCGACAGAGCCTGACAGGGCCCGACAGAGCCCGACAGGGCCCAGTAGAGCCCAGTAGAAACCGACAGAGCCCGACAGAGCCCGACAGAGCCCGACAGGGCCCGACAGGGCCCGACAGGGCCCGACAGGGCCCGACAGAGCCCGACAGAGCCCGACAGGGCCCGACAGGGCCCGACAGGGCCCGACAGAGCCCGACAGAACCCGACAGAACCCGACAGAGCCCAGTAGAGCCCGACAGAGCCCGACAGAGCCCGACAGAGCCCGACAGAGCCCGACAGAGCCCGACAGAGCCCAGTAGAGCCCAGTAGAACCCGACAGAGCCCGACAGAGCCCGACAGGGCCCGACAGGGCCCGACAGGGCCCGACAGGGCCCGACAGAGCCCGACAGAACCCGACAGAGCCCAGTAGAGCCCGACAGAGCCCGACAGAGCCCGACAGAGCCCGACAGGGCCCGACAGGGCCCGACAGGACCTGACAGAGCCCGACAGAGCCCGACAGGGCCCGACAGGGCCCGACAGGGCCCGACAGAGCCCGACAGAGCCCGACAGGGCCCGACAGAGCACAGTAGAGCTCGACAGAGCCCGACAGAGCCCGACAGGGCCCGACAGAGCCCGACAGGGCCCAGTAGAGCCCGACAAAGCCCGACAGGGCCCGACAGAGCCCGACAGGGCCCGACAGGGCCCGACAGGGCCCGACAGGGCCCGACAGGGCCCGACAGAGCCCGACAAAGCCCGACAGGGCCCAGTAGAGCCCGACAGAGCCCGACAGAACCCGACAGAGCCCGACAGAGCCCAGTAGAGCTCGACAGAGCCCGACAGAGCCCGACAGGGCCCGACAGGGACCGACAGGGCCCGATAGGGCCCAGTAGAGCCCGACAGAGCCCGACAGGGCCCGACAAGCCCGACAGAGCCCGACAGGGCCCGACAGGGCCCGACAGGGCCCGACAGGGCCCGACAGGGCCCGACAGAGCCCGACAGGGCCCGACAGGGCCCAGTAGAGCCCGACAGAGCCCGACAGAGCCCGACAGAGCCCGACAGGGCCCGACAGGGCCCGACAGAGCCCAGTAGAGCTCGACAGAGCCCGACAGAGCCCGACAGGGCCCGACAGGGCCCAGTAGAGCCCGACAGAGCCCGACAGAGCCTGACAGGGCCCGACAGGGCCCGACAGAGCCCGACAGAGCCCGACAGGGCCCGACAGGGCCCGACAGAGACCAGTAGAGCCCGACAGAGCCCGACAGAGCCCGACAGAGCCCGACAGAGCCCGACAGGGCCCAGTAGAGCCCAGTAGAAACCGACAGAGCCCGACAGGGCCCGACAGGGCCCGACAGAGCCCGACAGGGCCCGACAGAGCCCGACAGAGCCCGACAGAGCCCGACAGGGCCCGACAGAGCCCGACAGGGCCCGACAGGGCCCGACAGAGCCCGACAGGGCCCGACAGGGCCCAGTAGAGCCCGACAGGGCCCAGTAGAGCCCGACAGAGCCCGACAGGGCCCGACAGGGCCCGACAGAGCCCGACAGAGCCCGACAGAGCCCAGTAGAGCTCGACAGAGCCCGACAGAGCCCGACAGGGCCCGACAGGGCCCGACAGAGCCCGACAGGGCCCGACAGAGCCCGACAGGGCCCAGTAGAGCCCGACAGAGCCCGACAGGGCCCGACAGAGCCCGACAGAGCCCGACAGGGCCCGACAGGGCCCGACAGGGCCCGACAGAGCCCGACAGGGCCCGACAGGGCCCAGTAGAACCCGACAGAGCCCGACAGAGCCCGACAGAGCCCGACAGGGCCCGACAGGGCCCGACAGGGCCCGACAGAGCCCAGTAGAGCCCGACAGAGCCCGACAGAGCCCGACAGAGCCCGACAGAGCCCGACAGGGCCCGACAGGGCCCGACAGAGCCCGACAGAGCCCGACAGAGCCCGACAGAGCCCGACAGAGCCCGACAGGGCCCGACAGGGCCCGACAGGGCCCGACAGAGTCCGACAGGGCCCGACAGGGCCCAGTAGAGCCCGACAGAGCCCGCCAGAGCCCGACAGAGCCCGACAGAGCCCGACAGAGCCCGACAGGGCCCGACAGGGCCCGACAGGGCCCGACAGGGCCCGACAGGGCCCAGTAGAGCTCGACAGAGCCCGACAGAGCCCGACAGGGCCCGACAGGGCCCGACAGAGCCCGACAGAACCCGACAGAGCCCGACAGAGCGCGACAGAGCCCGACAGGGCCCGACAGAGCCCGACAGAGCCCAGTAGAACCCGACAGAGCCCGACAGAGCCCGACAGAGCCCGACAGAGCCCGACAGAGCCCGACAGGGCCCGACAGGGCCCGACAGGGCCCAGTAGAGCTCGACAGAGACCGACAGAGCCCGACAGAGCCCGACAGGGCCCGACAGGGCCCAGTAGAGCCCGACAGAGCCCGACAGAGCCTGACAGGGCCCGACAGAGCCCGACAGGGCCCAGTAGAGCCCAGTAGAAACCGACAGAGCCCGACAGAGCCCGACAGAGCCCGACAGGGCCCGACAGGGCCCGACAGGGCCCGACAGGGCCCGACAGAGCCCGACAGAGCCCGACAGGGCCCGACAGGGCCCGACAGGGCCCGACAGAGCCCGACAGAACCCGACAGAACCCGACAGAGCCCAGTAGAGCCCGACAGAGCCCGACAGAGCCCGACAGAGCCCGACAGAGCCCGACAGAGCCCGACAGAGCCCAGTAGAGCCCAGTAGAACCCGACAGAGCCCGACAGAGCCCGACAGGGCCCGACAGGGCCCGACAGAGCCCGACAGAACCCGACAGAGCCCAGTAGAGCCCGACAGAGCCCGACAGAGCCCGACAGAGCCCGACAGGGCCCGACAGGGCCCGACAGGACCTGACAGAGCCCGACAGAGCCCGACAGGGCCCGACAGGGCCCGACAGGGCCCGACAGAGCCCGACAGAGCCCGACAGGGCCCGACAGAGCACAGTAGAGCTCGACAGAGCCCGACAGAGCCCGACAGGGCCCGACAGAGCCCGACAGGGCCCAGTAGAGCCCGACAAAGCCCGACAGGGCCCGACAGAGCCCGACAGGGCCCGACAGGGCCCGACAGGGCCCGACAGGGCCCGACAGGGCCCGACAGAGCCCGACAAAGCCCGACAGGGCCCAGTAGAGCCCGACAGAGCCCGACAGAACCCGACAGAGCCCGACAGAGCCCAGTAGAGCTCGACAGAGCCCGACAGAGCCCGACAGGGCCCGACAGGGACCGACAGGGCCCGATAGGGCCCAGTAGAGCCCGACAGAGCCCGACAGGGCCCGACAAGCCCGACAGAGCCCGACAGGGCCCGACAGGGCCCGACAGGGCCCGACAGGGCCCGACAGAGCCCGACAGAGCCCGACAGGGCCCGACAGGGCCCAGTAGAGCCCGACAGAGCCCGACAGAGCCCGACAGAGCCCGACAGGGCCCGACAGGGCCCGACAGAGCCCAGTAGAGCTCGACAGAGCCCGACAGAGCCCGACAGGGCCCGACAGGGCCCAGTAGAGCCCGACAGAGCCCGACAGAGCCTGACAGGGCCCGACAGGGCCCGACAGAGCCCGACAGAGCCCGACAGGGCCCGACAGGGCCCGACAGAGACCAGTAGAGCCCGACAGAGCCCGACAGAGCCCGACAGAGCCCGACAGAGCCCGACAGGGCCCAGTAGAGCCCAGTAGAAACCGACAGAGCCCGACAGGGCCCGACAGGGCCCGACAGAGCCCGACAGGGCCCGACAGAGCCCGACAGAGCCCGACAGAGCCCGACAGGGCCCGACAGAGCCCGACAGGGCCCGACAGGGCCCGACAGAGCCCGACAGGGCCCGACAGGGCCCAGTAGAGCCCGACAGGGCCCAGTAGAGCCCGACAGAGCCCGACAGGGCCCGACAGGGCCCGACAGAGCCCGACAGAGCCCGACAGAGCCCAGTAGAGCTCGACAGAGCCCGACAGAGCCCGACAGGGCCCGACAGGGCCCGACAGAGCCCGACAGGGCCCGACAGAGCCCGACAGGGCCCAGTAGAGCCCGACAGAGCCCGACAGGGCCCGACAGAGCCCGACAGAGCCCGACAGGGCCCGACAGGGCCCGACAGGGCCCGACAGAGCCCGACAGGGCCCGACAGGGCCCAGTAGAACCCGACAGAGCCCGACAGAGCCCGACAGAGCCCGACAGGGCCCGACAGGGCCCGACAGGGCCCGACAGGGCCCAGTAGAGCTCGACAGAGCCCGACAGGGCCCGACAGGGCCCAGTAGAGCCCGACAGAGCCCGACAGAGCCTGACAGGGCCCGACAGGGCCCAACAGAGCCCGACAGGGCCCGACAGGGCCCGACAGGGCCCGACAGAGACCAGTAGAGCCCGACAGAGCCCGACAGAGCCCGACAGAGCCCGACAGAGCCCGACAGGGCCCGACAGGGCCCGACAGGGCCCAGTAGAGCCCGACAGAGCCCGACAGAGCCCGACAGAGCCCGACAGAGCCCGACAGAGCCCGACAGGGCCCAGTAGAGCCCAGTAGAACCCGACAGAGCCCGACAGAGCCCGACAGAGCCCGACAGAGCCCGACAGGGCCCGACAGGGCCCGACAGGGCCCGACAGGGCCCGACAGGGCCCGACAGAGCCCGACAGAGCCCGACAGGGCCCGACAGGGCCCGACAGAGCCCGACAGAGCCCGACAGGGCCCGACAGGGCCCGACAGGGCCCGACAGAGCCCGACAGGGCCCAGTAGAGCCCAGTAGAACCCGACAGAGCCCTACAGAGCCCGACAGAGCCCGACAGAGCCCGACAGGGCCCGACAGGGCCCGACAGGGCCCGACAGGGCCCGACAGAGCCCGACAGAGCCCGACAGAGCCCGACAGGGCCCGACAGGGCCCGACAGAGCCCGACAGAGCCCGACAGGGCCCGACAGGGCCCGACAGGGCCCGACAGAGCCCGACAGGGCCCAGTAGAGCCCGACAGAGCCCGACAGAGCCCGACAGGGCCCGGCAGAGCCCGACAGGGCCCGACAGAAACCGACAGGGCCCGACAGAGCCCGACAGGGCCCGACAGGGCCCAGTAGAGCCCGACAGAGCCCGACAGGGCCCAGTAGAGCCCGCCAGAGCCCGCCAGAGCCCGACAGAGCCCGACAGAGCCCGACATGGCCCGACAGAGCCCGACAGAGCCCAGTAGAGCTCGACAGAGCCCGACAGAGCCCGACAGGGCCCGACAGGGACCGACAGGGCCCGATAGGGCCCAGTAGAGCCCGACAGAGCCCGACAGGGCCCGACAGAGCCCGACAGAGCCCGACACGGCCCGACAGGGCCCGACAGGGCCCGACAGGGCCCGACAGAGCCCGACAGAGCCCGACAGGGCCCGACAGGGCCCAGTAGAGCCCGACAGAGCCCGACAGAGCCCGACAGAGCCCGACAGGGCCCGACAGGGCCCGACAGAGCCCAGTAGAGCTCGACAGAGCCCGACAGAGCCCGACAGGGCCCGACAGGGCCCAGTAGAGCCCGACAGAGCCCGACAGAGCCTGACAGGGCCCGACAGGGCCCGACAGAGCCCGACAGAGCCCGACAGGGCCCGACAGGGCCCGACAGAGACCAGTAGAGCCCGACAGAGCCCGACAGAGCCCGACAGAGCCCGACAGAGCCCGACAGGGCCCAGTAGAGCCCAGTAGAACCCGACAGAGCCCGACAGGGCCCGACAGGGCCCGACAGAGCCCGACAGGGCCCGACAGAGCCCGACAGGGCCCGACAGAGCCCGACAGGGCCCGACAGAGCCCGACAGGGCCCGACAGGGCCCGACAGAGCCCGACAGGGCCCGACAGGGCCCAGTAGAGCCCGACAGGGCCCAGTAGAGCCCGACAGAGCCCGACAGGGCCCGACAGGGCCCGACAGAGCCCGACAGAGCCCAGTAGAGCTCGACAGAGCCCGACAGAGCCCGACAGGGCCCGACAGGGCCCGACAGAGCCCGACAGGGCCCAGTAGAGCCCGACAGAGCCCGACAGGGCCCGACAGAGCCCGACAGAGCCCGACAGGGCCCGACAGGGCCCGACAGGGCCCGACAGAGCCCGACAGGGCCCGACAGGGCCCAGTAGAACCCGACAGAGCCCGACAGAGCCCGACAGAGCCCGACAGGGCCCGACAGGGCCCGACAGGGCCCGACAGGGCCCAGTAGAGCTCGACAGAGCCCGACAGGGCCCGACAGGGCCCAGTAGAGCCCGACAGAGCCCGACAGAGCCTGACAGGGCCCGACAGGGCCCAACAGAGCCCGACAGGGCCCGACAGGGCCCGACAGGGCCCGACAGAGACCAGTAGAGCCCGACAGAGCCCGACAGAGCCCGACAGAGCCCGACAGAGCCCGACAGGGCCCGACAGGGCCCGACAGGGCCCAGTAGAGCCCGACAGAGCCCGACAGAGCCCGACAGAGCCCGACAGAGCCCGACAGAGCCCGACAGAGCCCGACAGAGCCCGACAGGGCCCAGTAGAGCCCAGTAGAACCCGACAGAGCCCGACAGAGCCCGACAGAGCCCGACAGAGCCCGACAGAGCCCGACAGGGCCCGACAGGGCCCGACAGGGCCCGACAGGGCCCGACAGAGCCCGACAGAGCCCGACAGAGCCCGACAGGGCCCGACAGGGCCCGACAGAGCCCGACAGAGCCCGACAGGGCCCGACAGGGCCCAGTAGAACCCGACAGAGCCCGACAGAGCCCAACAGAGCCCGACAGGGCCCGACAGGGCCCGTCAGAGCCCGACAGGGCCCAGTAGAGCCCGACAGAGCCCGACAGAGCCCGACAGAGCCCGACAGAGCCCGACAGGGCCCAGTAGAGCCCGACAGAGCCCGACAGGGCCCGACAGGGCCCGACAGAGCCCGACAGAGCCCGACAGAGCCCGACAGAGCCCGACAGAGCCCGACAGGGCCCGACAGAGCCCGACAGGGTCCAGTAGAGCCCGACAGAGCCCGACAGGGCCCGACAGAGCCCGACAGAGCCCGACAGAGCCCGACAGGGCCCGACAGGGCCCGACAGGGCCCAGTAGAGCTCGACAGAGCCCGACAGAGCCCGACAGGGCCCAGTAGAGCCCGACAGAGCCCGACAGAGCCCGACAGGGCCCGACAGGGCCCGACAGAGCCCGACAGAGCCCGACAGAGCCCGACAGAGCCCGACAGGGCCCGACAGGGCCCGACAGAGCCCAGTAGAGCCCGACAGAGCCCGACAGAGCCCGACAGAGCCCGACAGGGCCCGACAGGGCCCGACAGGGCCCGACAGGGCCCAGTAGAGCCCGACAGAGCCCGACAGAGCCCGACAGAGCCCGACAGAGCCCGACAGAGCCCGACAGAGCCCGACAGAGCCCGACAGAGCCCAGTAGAACCCGACAGAGCCCGACAGAGCCCGACAGAGCCCGACAGAGCCCGACAGAGCCCGACAGGGCCCGACAGGGCTCGACAGGGCCCGACAGGGCCCGACAGAGCCCGACAGGGCCCGACAGAGCCCGACAGAGCCCGACAGAGCCCGACCGAGCCCGACCGAGCCCGACCGAGCCCGACCGAGCCCGACCGAGCCCGACAGAGCCCGACAGGGCCCAGTAGAGCCCAGTAGAAACCGACAGAGCCCGACAGAGCCCGACAGAGCCCGACAGGGCCCGACAGGGCCCGACAGGGCCCGACAGGGCCCGACAGAGCTCGACAGGGCCCAACAGGGCCCGACAGAGCCCGACAGGGCCCGACAGAGCCCGACAGAGCCCGACAGAGCCCGACAGAGCCCGACAGAGCCCGACAGAGCCCAGTAGAACCCGACAGAGCCCGACAGAGCCCGACAGAGCCCGACAGGGCCCGACAGGGCCCGACAGGGCCCGACAGAGCCCGACAGGGCCCGACAGGGCCCGACAGAACCCGACAGAGCCCGACAGAGCCCGACAGAGCCCGACAGGGCCCGACAGGGCCCGACAGGGCCCGACAGAGCCCGACAGGGCCCGACAGGGCCCGACAGGGCCCGACAGAGCCCGACAGGGCCCGACAGAGCCCGACAGAGCCCGACAGGGCCCAGTAGAGCTCGACAGAGCCCGACAGGGCCCGACAGGGCCCGACAGGGCCCGACAGGGCCCGACAGAGCCCGACAGAGCCCGACAGAGCCCGACAGAGCCCGACAGAGCCCGACAGAGCCCGACAGAGCCCGACAGGGCCCGACAGGGCCCGACAGGGCCCGAAAGGGCCCGACAGGGCCCGACAGGGCCCAGTAGAGCCCGACAGAGCCCGACAGGGCCCGACAGAGCCCGACAGAGCCCGACAGAGCCCGACAGGGCCCGACAGGGCCCGACAGGGCCCGACAGGGCCCAGTAGAGCCCGACAGAGCCCGACAGAACCCGACAGAACCCGACAGAGCCCGACAGAGACCAGTAGAGCCCGACAGAGCCCGACAGAGCCCGACAGAGCCCGACAGAGCCCGACAGGGCCCGACAGGGCCCGACAGGGCCCAGTAGAGCCCGACAGAGCCCGACAGAGCCCGACAGAGCCCGACAGAGCCCGACAGAGCCCGACAGAGCCCGACAGGGCCCAGTAGAGCCCAGTAGAACCCGACAGAGCCCGACAGAGCCCGACAGAGCCCGACAGAGCCCGACAGAGCCCGACAGGGCCCGACAGGGCCCGACAGGGCCCGACAGGGCCCGACAGGGCCCGACAGGGCCCGACAGGGCCCGACAGAGCCCGACAGAGCCCGACAGGGCCCGACAGGGCCCAGTAGAACCCGACAGAGCCCGACAGAGCCCAACAGAGCCCGACAGGGCCCGACAGGGCCCGTCAGAGCCCGACAGGGCCCAGTAGAGCTTGACAGAGCCCAACAGAGCCCGACAGAGCCCGACAGAGCCCGACAGGGCCCAGTAGAGCCCGACAGAGCCCGACAGGGCCCGACAGGGCCCGACAGAGCCCGACAGAGCCCGACAGAGCCCGACAGAGCCCGACAGAGCCCGACAGGGCCCGACAGAGCCCGACAGGGTCCAGTAGAGCCCGACAGAGCCCGACAGGGCCCGACAGAGCCCGACAGGGCCCGACAGGGCCCGACAGGGCCCAGTAGAGCTCGACAGAGCCCGACAGAGCCCGACAGGGCCCAGTAGAGCCCGACAGAGCCCGACAGAGCCCGACAGGGCCCGACAGGGCCCGACAGAGCCCGACAGAGCCCGACAGAGCCCGACAGAGCCCGACAGGGCCCGACAGGGCCCGACAGAGCCCAGTAGAGCCCGACAGAGCCCGACAGAGCCCGACAGGGCCCGACAGGGCCCGACAGGGCCCGACAGGGCCCGACAGGGCCCAGTAGAGCCCGACAGGGCCCGACAGAGCCCGACAGAGCCCGACAGAGCCCGACAGAGCCCGACAGAGCCCGACAGGGCCCAGTAGAGCCCAGTAGAACCCGACAGAGCCCGACAGAGCCCGACAGAGCCCGACAGAGCCCGACAGAGCCCGACAGGGCCCGACAGGGCTCGACAGGGCCCGACAGAGCCCGACAGGGCCCGACAGAGCCCGACAGAGCCCGACAGAGCCCGACCGAGCCCGACCGAGCCCGACCGAGCCCGACCGAGCCCGACCGAGCCCGACAGAGCCCGACAGAGCCCGACAGGGCCCAGTAGAGCCCAGTAGAAACCGACAGAGCCCGACAGAGCCCGACAGAGCCCGACAGGGCCCGACAGGGCCCGACAGGGCCCGACAGGGCCCGACAGGGCCCGACAGAGCTCGACAGGGCCCGACAGGGCCCGACAGAGCCCGACAGGGCCCGACAGAGCCCGACAGAGCCCGACAGAGCCCGACAGAGCCCGACAGAGCCCGACAGAGCCCAGTAGAACCCGACAGAGCCCGACAGAGCCCGACAGAGCCCGACAGGGCCCGACAGGGCCCGACAGGGCCCGACAGAGCCCGACAGAGCCCGACAGGGCCCGACAGGGCCCGACAGAACCCGACAGAGCCCGACAGAGCCCGACAGAGCCCGACAGGGCCCGACAGGGCCCGACAGGGCCCGACAGAGCCCGACAGGGCCCGACAGAGCCCGACAGGGCCCGACAGGGCCCGACAGGGCCCGACAGAGCCCGACAGGGCCCGACAGAGCCCGACAGAGCCCGACAGGGCCCAGTAGAGCTCGACAGAGCCCGACAGGGCCCGACAGGGCCCGACAGGGCCCGACAGGGCCCGACAGAGCCCGACAGAGCCCGACAGAGCCCGACAGAGCACAGTAGAGCTCGACAGAGCCCGACAGAGCCCGACAGGGCCCGACAGGGCCCAGTAGGGCCCGAAAGGGCCCGACAGGGCCCGACAGGGCCCAGTAGAGCCCGACAGAGCCCGACAGGGCCCGACAGAGCCCGACAGAGCCCGACAGAGCCCGACAGGGCCCGACAGGGCCCGACAGGGCCCGACAGGGCCCAGTAGAGCCCGACAGAGCCCGACAGAACCCGACAGAACCCGACAGAGCCCGACAGAGCCCAGTAGAGCCCGACAGAGCCCGACAGGGCCCGACAGGGCCCGACAGAGCCCGACAGAGCCCGACAGGGCCCGACAGAGACCGACAGGGCCCGACAGACCCCGACAGAGTCCGACAGGGCCCGACAGGGCCCAGTAGAGCCCGACAGAGCCCGCCAGAGCCCGCCAGAGCCCGACAGAGCCCGACAGGGCCCGACAGGGCCCGACAGGGCCCGACAGAGCCCGACAGGGCCCGACAGAGCCCGACAGGGCCCGACAGGGCCCAGTAGAGCTCGACAGAGCCCGACAGGGCCCGACAGGGCCCGACAGGGCCCGACAGGGCCCGACAGAGCCCGACAGAGCCCGACAGAGGCCGACAGAGCACAGTAGAGCTCGACAGAGCCCGACAGAGCCCGACAGGGCCCGACAGGGCCCGACAGGGCCCGAAAGGGCCCGACAGGGCCCGACAGGGCCCAGTAGAGCCCGACAGAGCCCGACAGGGCCCGACAGAGCCCGACAGAGCCCGACAGAGCCCGACAGGGCCCGACAGGGCCCGACAGGGCCCAGTAGAGCCCGACAGAGCCCGACAGAACCCGACAGAACCCGACAGAGCCCGACAGAGCCCAGTAGAGCCCGACAGAGCCCGACAGGGCCCGACAGGGCCCGACAGAGCCCGACAGAGCCCGACAGGGCCCGACAGAGACCGACAGGGCCCGACAGAGACCGACAGGGCCCGACAGACCCCGACAGAGTCCGACAGGGCCCGACAGGGCCCAGTAGAGCCCGACAGAGCCCGACAGGGCCCGACAGAGCCCGACAGAGCCCGACAGAGCCCGACAGAGCCCGACAGAGCCCGACAGGGTCCAGTAGAGCCCGACAGAGCCCGACAGGGCCCGACAGAGCCCGACAGAGCCCGACAGAGCCCGACAGAGCCCGACAGAGCCCGACAGAGCCCGACAGGGCCCAGTAGAGCTCGACAGAGCCCGACAGAGCCCGACAGGGCCCAGTAGAGCCCGACAGAGCCCGACAGAGCCCGACAGGGCCCGACAGGGCCCGACAGGGCCCGACAGAGCCCGACAGAGCCCGACAGAGCCCGACAGGGCCCAGTAGAGCCCGACAGAGCCCGACAGAGCCCGACAGGGCCCGACAGGGCCCGACAGGGCCCGACAGGGCCCAGTAGAGCCCGACAGAGCCCGACAGAGCCCAGCAGAGCCCGACCGAGCCCGACCGAGCCCGAACGAGCCCGACAGAGCCCGACAGGGCCCAGTAGAGCCCAGTAGAAACCGACAGAGCCCGACAGAGCCCGACAGAGCCCGACATGGCCCGACATGGCCCGACAGAGCCCAGTAGAGCTCGACAGAGCCCGACAGAGCCCGACAGGGCCCGACAGGGACCGACAGGGCCCGATAGGGCCCAGTAGAGCCCGACAGAGCCCGACAGGGCCCGACAGAGCCCGACAGAGCCCGACAGGGCCCGACAGGGCCCGACAGGGCCCGACAGAGCCCGACAGAGCCCGACAGAGCCCGACAGAGCCCGACAGAGCCCGACAGAGCCCGACAGGACCCGACAAGGCCCGACAGGGCCCGACAGGGCCCGACAGGGCCCGACAGGGCCCGACAGGGCCCAGTAGAGCCCGACAGAGCCCGACAGGGCCCGACAGAGCCCGACAGAGCCCGACAGGGCCTGACAGGGCCCGACAGGGCCCGACAGAGCCCAGTAGAGCTCGACAGAGCCCGACAGAGCCCGACAGGGCCCAGTAGAGCCCGACAGAGCCCGACAGAGCCCGACAGGGCCTGACAGGGCCCGACAGAGCCCGACAGAGCCCGACAGAGCCCGACAGAGCCCGACAGGGCCTGACAGGGCCCGACAGAGCCCGACAGAGCCCGACAGAGCCCGACAGAGCCCGACAGGGCCCGACAGGGCCCGACAGGGCCCAGTAGAGCCCGACAGAGCCCGACAGAGCCCGACAGAGCCCGACAGAGCCCGACAGAGCCCGACAGGGCCCAGTAGAGCCCAGTAGAACCCGACAGAGCCCGACAGAGCCCGACAGAGCCCGACAGAGCCCGACAGAGCCCGACAGAGCCCGACAGGGCCCGACAGGGCCCGACAGGGCCCGACAGGGCCCGACAGAGCCCGACAGAGCCCGACAGAGCCCGACAGGGCCCGACAGGGCCCGACAGAGCCCGACAGAGCCCGACAGGGCCCGACAGGGCCCAGTAGAACCCGACAGAGCCCGACAGAGCCCAACAGAGCCCGACAGGGCCCGACAGGGCCCGTCAGAGCCCGACAGGGCCCAGTAGAGCCCGACAGAGCCCGACAGAGCCCGACAGAGCCCGACAGGGCCCAGTAGAGCCCGACAGAGCCCGACAGGGCCCGACAGGGCCCGACAGAGCCCGACAGAGCCCGACAGAGCCCGACAGAGCCCGACAGAGCCCGACAGGGCCCGACAGAGCCCGACAGGGTCCAGTAGAGCCCGACAGAGCCCGACAGGGCCCGACAGAGCCCGACAGGGCCCGACAGAGCCCGACAGGGCCCGACAGGGCCCGACAGGGCCCAGTAGAGCTCGACAGAGCCCGACAGAGCCCGACAGGGCCCAGTAGAGCCCGACAGAGCCCGACAGAGCCCGACAGGGCCCGACAGGGCCCGACAGAGCCCGACAGAGCCCGACAGAGCCCGACAGGGCCCGACAGGGCTCGACAGGGCCCGACAGAGCCCGACAGGGCCCGACAGAGCCCGACAGGGCCCAGTAGAGCCCAGTAGAAACCGACAGAGCCCGACAGAGCCCGACAGAGCCCGACAGGGCCCGACAGGGCCCGACAGGGCCCGACAGGGCCCGACAGAGCTCGACAGGGCCCGACAGGGCCCGACAGAGCCCGACAGGGCCCGACAGAGCCCGACAGAGCCCGACAGAGCCCGACAGAGCCCGACAGAGCCCGACAGAGCCCAGTAGAACCCGACAGAGCCCGACAGAGCCCGACAGAGCCCGACAGGGCCCGACAGGGCCCGACAGGGCCCGACAGAGCCCGACAGAGCCCGACAGGGCCCGACAGGGCCCGACAGAACCCGACAGAGCCCGACAGAGCCCGACAGAGCCCGACAGGGCCCGACAGGGCCCGACAGGGCCCGACAGAGCCCGACAGGGCCCGACAGAGCCCGACAGGGCCCGACAGGGCCCGACAGGGCCCGACAGAGCCCGACAGGGCCCGACAGAGCCCGACAGAGCCCGACAGGGCCCAGTAGAGCTCGACAGAGCCCGACAGGGCCCGACAGGGCCCGACAGGGCCCGACAGGGCCCGACAGAGCCCGACAGAGCCCGACAGAGCCCGACAGAGCACAGTAGAGCTCGACAGAGCCCGACAGAGCCCGACAGGGCCCGACAGGGCCCAGTAGGGCCCGAAAGGGCCCGACAGGGCCCGACAGGGCCCAGTAGAGCCCGACAGAGCCCGACAGGGCCCGACAGAGCCCGACAGAGCCCGACAGAGCCCGACAGGGCCCGACAGGGCCCGACAGGGCCCGACAGGGCCCAGTAGAGCCCGACAGAGCCCGACAGAACCCGACAGAACCCGACAGAGCCCGACAGAGCCCAGTAGAGCCCGACAGAGCCCGACAGGGCCCGACAGGGCCCGACAGAGCCCGACAGAGCCCGACAGGGCCCGACAGAGACCGACAGGGCCCGACAGACCCCGACAGAGTCCGACAGGGCCCGACAGGGCCCAGTAGAGCCCGACAGAGCCCGCCAGAGCCCGCCAGAGCCCGACAGAGCCCGACAGGGCCCGACAGGGCCCGACAGGGCCCGACAGAGCCCGACAGGGCCCGACAGAGCCCGACAGGGCCCGACAGGGCCCAGTAGAGCTCGACAGAGCCCGACAGGGCCCGACAGGGCCCGACAGGGCCCGACAGGGCCCGACAGAGCCCGACAGAGCCCGACAGAGGCCGACAGAGCACAGTAGAGCTCGACAGAGCCCGACAGAGCCCGACAGGGCCCGACAGGGCCCGACAGGGCCCGAAAGGGCCCGACAGGGCCCGACAGGGCCCAGTAGAGCCCGACAGAGCCCGACAGGGCCCGACAGAGCCCGACAGAGCCCGACAGAGCCCGACAGGGCCCGACAGGGCCCGACAGGGCCCAGTAGAGCCCGACAGAGCCCGACAGAACCCGACAGAACCCGACAGAGCCCGACAGAGCCCAGTAGAGCCCGACAGAGCCCGACAGGGCCCGACAGGGCCCGACAGAGCCCGACAGAGCCCGACAGGGCCCGACAGAGACCGACAGGGCCCGACAGAGACCGACAGGGCCCGACAGACCCCGACAGAGTCCGACAGGGCCCGACAGGGCCCAGTAGAGCCCGACAGAGCCCGACAGGGCCCGACAGAGCCCGACAGAGCCCGACAGAGCCCGACAGAGCCCGACAGAGCCCGACAGGGTCCAGTAGAGCCCGACAGAGCCCGACAGGGCCCGACAGAGCCCGACAGAGCCCGACAGAGCCCGACAGAGCCCGACAGAGCCCGACAGAGCCCGACAGGGCCCAGTAGAGCTCGACAGAGCCCGACAGAGCCCGACAGGGCCCAGTAGAGCCCGACAGAGCCCGACAGAGCCCGACAGGGCCCGACAGGGCCCGACAGGGCCCGACAGAGCCCGACAGAGCCCGACAGAGCCCGACAGGGCCCAGTAGAGCCCGACAGAGCCCGACAGAGCCCGACAGGGCCCGACAGGGCCCGACAGGGCCCGACAGGGCCCAGTAGAGCCCGACAGAGCCCGACAGAGCCCAGCAGAGCCCGACCGAGCCCGACCGAGCCCGAACGAGCCCGACAGAGCCCGACAGGGCCCAGTAGAGCCCAGTAGAAACCGACAGAGCCCGACAGAGCCCGACAGAGCCCGACATGGCCCGACAGAGCCCGACAGAGCCCAGTAGAGCTCGACAGAGCCCGACAGAGCCCGACAGGGCCCGACAGGGACCGACAGGGCCCGATAGGGCCCAGTAGAGCCCGACAGAGCCCGACAGGGCCCGACAGAGCCCGACAGAGCCCGACAGGGCCCGACAGGGCCCGACAGGGCCCGACAGGGCCCGACAGAGCCCGACAGAGCCCGACAGAGCCCGACAGAGCCCGACAGGACCCGACAAGGCCCGACAGGGCCCGACAGGGCCCGACAGGGCCCGACAGGGCCCGACAGGGCCCAGTAGAGCCCGACAGAGCCCGACAGGGCCCGACAGAGCCCGACAGAGCCCGACAGGGCCTGACAGGGCCCGACAGGGCCCGACAGAGCCCAGTAGAGCTCGACAGAGCCCGACAGAGCCCGACAGGGCCCAGTAGAGCCCGACAGAGCCCGACAGAGCCCGACAGGGCCTGACAGGGCCCGACAGAGCCCGACAGAGCCCGACAGAGCCCGACAGAGCCCGACAGGGCCTGACAGGGCCCGACAGAGCCCGACAGAGCCCGACAGAGCCCGACAGAGCCCGACAGGGCCCGACAGGGCCCGACAGGGCCCAGTAGAGCCCGACAGAGCCCGACAGAGCCCGACAGAGCCCGACAGAGCCCGACAGAGCCCGACAGGGCCCAGTAGAGCCCAGTAGAACCCGACAGAGCCCGACAGAGCCCGACAGAGCCCGACAGAGCCCGACAGAGCCCGACAGAGCCCGACAGGGCCCGACAGGGCCCGACAGGGCCCGACAGGGCCCGACAGAGCCCGACAGAGCCCGACAGAGCCCGACAGGGCCCGACAGGGCCCGACAGAGCCCGACAGGGCCCGACAGGGCCCGACAGGGCCCAGTAGAACCCGACAGAGCCCGACAGAGCCCAACAGAGCCCGACAGGGCCCGACAGGGCCCGTCAGAGCCCGACAGGGCCCAGTAGAGCCCGACAGAGCCCGACAGAGCCCGACAGAGCCCGACAGGGCCCAGTAGAGCCCGACAGAGCCCGACAGGGCCCGACAGGGCCCGACAGAGCCCGACAGAGCCCGACAGAGCCCGACAGAGCCCGACAGAGCCCGACAGGGCCCGACAGAGCCCGACAGGGTCCAGTAGAGCCCGACAGAGCCCGACAGGGCCCGACAGAGCCCGACAGGGCCCGACAGAGCCCGACAGGGCCCGACAGGGCCCGACAGGGCCCAGTAGAGCTCGACAGAGCCCGACAGAGCCCGACAGGGCCCAGTAGAGCCCGACAGAGCCCGACAGAGCCCGACAGGGCCCGACAGGGCCCGACAGAGCCCGACAGAGCCCGACAGAGCCCGACAGGGCCCGACAGGGCCCGACAGAGCCCAGTAGAGCCCGACAGAGCCCGACAGAGCCCGACAGAGCCCGACAGGGCCCGACAGGGCCCGACAGGGCCCGACAGGGCCCAGTAGAGCCCGACAGAGCCCGACAGAGCCCGACAGAGCCCGACAGAGCCCGACAGAGCCCGACAGGGCCCAGTAGAGCCCAGTAGAACCCGACAGAGCCCGACAGAGCCCGACAGAGCCCGACAGAGCCCGACAGAGCCCGACAGAGCCCGACAGGGCCCGACAGGGCTCGACAGGGCCCGACAGAGCCCGACAGGGCCCGACAGAGCCCGACAGAGCCCGACCGAGCCCGACCGAGCCCGACCGAGCCCGACCGAGCCCGACCGAGCCCGACCGAGCCCGACAGAGCCCGACAGGGCCCAGTAGAGCCCAGTAGAAACCGACAGAGCCCGACAGAGCCCGACAGAGCCCGACAGGGCCCGACAGGGCCCGACAGGGCCCGACAGGGCCCGACAGGGCCCGACAGAGCTCGACAGGGCCCAACAGGGCCCGACAGAGCCCGACAGGGCCCGACAGAGCCCGACAGAGCCCGACAGAGCCCGACAGAGCCCGACAGAGCCCGACAGAGCCCAGTAGAACCCGACAGAGCCCGACAGAGCCCGACAGAGCCCGACAGGGCCCGACAGGGCCCGACAGGGCCCGACAGAGCCCGACAGGGCCCGACAGGGCCCGACAGAACCCGACAGAGCCCGACAGAGCCCGACAGAGCCCGACAGGGCCCGACAGGGCCCGACAGGGCCCGACAGGGCCCGACAGGGCCCGACAGAGCCCGACAGGGCCCGACAGAGCCCGACAGGGCCCGACAGGGCCCGACAGGGCCCGACAGAGCCCGACAGGGCCCGACAGAGCCCGACAGAGCCCGACAGGGCCCAGTAGAGCTCGACAGAGCCCGACAGGGCCCGACAGGGCCCGACAGGGCCCGACAGGGCCCGACAGAGCCCGACAGAGCCCGACAGAGCCCGACAGAGCACAGTAGAGCTCGACAGAGCCCGACAGAGCCCGACAGGGCCCGACAGGGCCCGACAGGGCCCGAAAGGGCCCGACAGGGCCCGACAGGGCCCAGTAGAGCCCGACAGAGCCCGACAGGGCCCGACAGAGCCCGACAGAGCCCGACAGAGCCCGACAGGGCCCGACAGGGCCCGACAGGGCCCGACAGGGCCCAGTAGAGCCCGACAGAGCCCGACAGAACCCGACAGAGCCCGACAGAGCCCAGTAGAGCCCGACAGAGCCCGACAGGGCCCGACAGGGCCCGACAGAGCCCGACAGAGCCCGACAGAGCCCGACAGGGCCCGACAGAGACCGACAGGGCCCGACAGACCCCGACAGAGTCCGACAGGGCCCGACAGGGCCCAGTAGAGCCCGACAGAGCCCGCCAGAGCCCGCCAGAGCCCGACAGAGCCCGACAGGGCCCGACAGGGCCCGACAGGGCCCGACAGAGCCCGACAGGGCCCGACAGGGCCCGACAGAGCCCGACAGGGCCCAGTAGAGCTCGACAGAGCCCGACAGGGCCCGACAGGGCCCGACAGGGCCCGACAGGGCCCGACAGAGCCCGACAGAGCCCGACAGAGCACAGTAGAGCTCGACAGAGCCCGACAGAGCCCGACAGGGCCCGACAGGGCCCGACAGGGCCCGAAAGGGCCCGACAGGGCCCGACAGGGCCCAGTAGAGCCCGACAGAGCCCGACAGGGCCCGACAGAGCCCGACAGAGCCCGACAGAGCCCGACAGGGCCCGACAGGGCCCGACAGGGCCCAGTAGAGCCCGACAGAGCCCGACAGAACCCGACAGAACCCGACAGAGCCCGACAGAGCCCGACAGAGCCCGACAGAGCCCGACAGGGCCCGACAGGGCCCGACAGAGCCCGACAGAGCCCGACAGGGCCCGACAGAGACCGACAGGGCCCGACAGACCCCGACAGAGTCCGACAGGGCCCGACAGGGCCCAGTAGAGCCCGACAGAGCCCGACAGGGCCCGACAGAGCCCGACAGAGCCCGACAGAGCCCGACAGAGCCCGACAGAGCCCGACAGAGCCCGACAGGGTCCAGTAGAGCCCGACAGAGCCCGACAGGGCCCGACAGAGCCCGACAGAGCCCGACAGAGCCCGACAGAGCCCGACAGAGCCCGACAGGGCCCAGTAGAGCTCGACAGAGCCCGACAGAGCCCGACAGGGCCCAGTAGAGCCCGACAGAGCCCGACAGAGCCCGACAGGGCCCGACAGGGCCCGACAGGGCCCGACAGAGCCCGACAGAGCCCGACAGAGCCCGACAGAGCCCGACAGGGCCCAGTAGAGCCCGACAGAGCCCGACAGAGCCCGACAGAGCCCGACAGGGCCCGACAGGGCCCGACAGGGCCCGACAGGGCCCAGTAGAGCCCGACAGAGCCCGACAGAGCCCGACAGAGCCCAGCAGAGCCCGACCGAGCCCGACCGAGCCCGAACGAGCCCGACAGAGCCCGACAGGGCCCAGTAGAGCCCAGTAGAAACCGACAGAGCCCGACAGAGCCCGACAGAGCCCGACATGGCCCGACAGAGCCCGACAGAGCCCAGTAGAGCTCGACAGAGCCCGACAGAGCCCGACAGGGCCCGACAGGGACCGACAGGGCCCGATAGGGCCCAGTAGAGCCCGACAGAGCCCGACAGGGCCCGACAGAGCCCGACAGAGCCCGACAGGGCCCGACAGGGCCCGACAGGGCCCGACAGGGCCCGACAGAGCCCGACAGAGCCCGACAGAGCCCGACAGGGCCCGACAGGGCCCAGTAGAGCCCGACAGAGCCCGACAGAGCCCGACAGAGCCCGACAGGGCCCGACAGGGCCCGACAGAGCCCAGTAGAGCTCGACAGAGCCCGACAGAGCCCGACAGGGCCCGACAGGGCCCAGTAGAGCCCGACAGAGCCCGACAGAGCCCGACAGAGCCCGACAGGGCACGACAGAGCCCGACAGAGCCCGACAGAGCCCGACAGGGCCCGACAGAGACCAGTAGAGCCCGACAGAGCCCGACAGAGCCCGACAGAGCCCGACAGAGCCCGACAGAGCCCGACAGGGCCCAGTAGAGCCCAGTAGAACCCGACAGAGCCCGACAGGGCCCGACAGGGCCCGACAGAGCCCGACAGGGCCCGACAGGGCCCGACAGAGCCCGACAGGGCCCGACAGAGCCCGACAGGGCCCGACAGGGCCCAGTAGAGCCCGACAGGGCCCAGTAGAGCCCGACAGAGCCCGACAGGGCCCGACAGGGCCCGACAGAGCCCGACAGAGCCCGACAGAGCCCAGTAGAGCTCGACAGAGCCCGACAGAGCCCGACAGGGCCCGACAGGGCCCGACAGAGCCCGACAGGGCCCAGTAGAGCCCGACAGAGCCCGACAGGGCCCGACAGAGCCCGACAGAGCCCGACAGGGCCCGACAGGGCCCGACAGAGCCCGACAGAGCCCGACAGGGCCCGACAGGGCCCAGTAGAACCCGACAGAGCCCGACAGAGCCCGACAGGGCCCGACAGGGCCCGACAGGGCCCGACAGAGCCCGACAGGGCCCGACAGAGCCCGACAGAGCCCGACAGGGCCCGACAGGGCCCGACAGAGCCCGACAGGGCCCGACAGGGCCCGACAGAGCCCGACAGAGCCCGACAGGGCCCAGTAGAGCTCGACAGAGCCCGACAGGGCCCGACAGGGCCCGACAGGGCCCGACAGGGCCCGACAGGGCCCGACAGAGCACAGTAGAGCTCGACAGAGCCCGACAGAGCCCGACAGGGCCCGACAGGGCCCGCAGGGCCCGAAAGGGCCCGACAGGGCCCGACAGGGCCCAGTAGAGCCCGACAGAGCCCGACAGGGCCCGACACAGCCCGACAGAGCCCGACAGAGCCCGACAGGGCCCGACAGGGCCCGACAGGGCCCGACAAAGCCCGACAGGGCCCAGTAGAGCCCGACAGAGCCCGACAGAGCCCGACAGAACCCGACAGAGCCCGACAGAGCCCAGTAGAGCCCGACAGAGCCCGACAGGGCCCGACAGGGCCCGACAGGGCCCGACAGAGCCCGACAGGGCCCGACAGAGACCGACAGGGCCCGACAGACCCCGACAGAGTCCGACAGGGCCCGACAGGGCCCAGTAGAGCCCGACAGAGCCCGCCAGAGCCCGCCAGAGCCCGACAGAGCCCGACAGGGCCCGACAGAGCCCGACAGGGCCCAGTAGAGCTCGACAGAGCCCGACAGAGCCCGACAGGGCCCGACAGAGCCCGACAGGGCCCAGTAGAGCCCGACAGAGCCCGACAGGGCCCGACAGAGCCCGACAGGGCCCGACAGGGCCCGACAGGGCCCGACAGGGCCCGACAGAGCGCGACAGAGCGCGACAGAGCGCGACAGGGCCCGACAGGGCCCGACAGGGCCCAGTAGAACCCGACAGAGCCCGACAGAGCCCGACAGGGCCCGACAGGGCCCGACAGGGCCCAGTAGAGCTCGACAGAGCCCGACAGTGCCCGACAGGGCCCGACAGGGCCCAGTAGAGCCCGACAGAGCCCGACAGAGCCTGACAGGGCCCGACAGGGCCCGACAGAGCCCGACAGGGCCCGACAGGGCCCGACAGGGCCCGACAGGGCCCGACAGAGACCAGTAGAGCCCGACAGAGCCCGACAGAGCCCGACAGAGCCCGACAGGGCCCGACAGGGCCCGACAGGGCCCAGTAGAGCCCGACAGAGCCCGACAGAGCCCGACAGAGCCCGACAGAGCCCGACAGAGCCCGACAGAGCCCGACAGGGCCCAGTAGAGCCCAGTAGAACCCGACAGAGCCCGACAGAGCCCGACAGAGCCCGACAGGGCCCGACAGGGCCCGACAGAGCCCGACAGAGCCCGACAGAGCCCGACAGAGCCCGACAGGACCTGACAGAGCCCGACAGAGCCCGACAGAGCCCGACAGGGCCCGACAGGGCCCGACAGGGCCCAGTAGAGCCCGACAGAGCCCGACAGAGCCCGGCAGAGCCCGACAGGGCCCGACAGAGACCGACAGGGCCCGACAGAGACCGACAGGGCCCGACAGAGCCCGACAGAGCCCGACAGGGCCCACTACAGCCCGACAGAGCCCGACAGAGCCCGACAGAGCCCGACAGAGCCCGACAAAGCCCGACAGGGCCTGACAGGGCCCGACAGGGCCCAGTACAGCCCGACAGAGCCCGACAGAGCCCGACAGAGCCCGACAGAGCCTGACAGAGCCTGACAGGGCCCGACAGGGCCCAACAGAGCCCGACAGGGCCCGACAGGGCCCGACAGAGACCAGTAGAGCCCGACAGAGCCCGACAGAGCCCGACAGGGCCCGACAGAGCCCGACAGGGCCCGACAGGGCCCGACAGGGCCCAGTAGAGCCCGACAGAGCCCGACAGAGCCCGACAGAGCCCGACAGAGCCCGACAGGGCCCAGTAGAGCCCAGTAGAACCCGACAGAGCCCGACAGAGCCCGACAGAGCCCGACAGAGCCCGACAGAGCCCGACAGAGCCCGACAGGGCCCGACAGGGCCCGACAGGGCCCGACAGGGCCCGACAGAGCCCGACAGAGCCCGACAGAGCCCGACAGGGCCCGACAGGGCCCGACAGGGCCCGACAGAGCCCGACAGAGCCCGACAGGGCCCAGTAGAACCCGACAGAGCCCGACAGAGCCCAACAGAGCCCGACAGGGCCCGACAGCGCCCGTCAGAGCCCGACAGGGCCCAGTAGAGCCCGACAGAGCCCGACAGAGCCCGACAGAGCCCGACAGAGCCCGACAGAGCCCGACAGGGCCCAGTAGAGCCCGACAGGGCCCGACAGAGCCCGACAGAGCCCGACAGAGCCCGACAGAGCCCGACAGAGCCCGACAGAGCCCGACAGGGTCCAGTAGAGCCCGACAGAGCCCGACAGGGCCCGACAGAGCCCGACAGAGCCCGACAGAGCCCGACAGAGCCCGACAGAGCCCGACAGGGCCCAGTAGAGCTCGACAGAGCCCGACAGAGCCCGACAGGGCCCAGTAGAGCCCGACAGAGCCCGACAGAGCCCGACAGGGCCCGACAGGGCCCGACAGGGCCCGACAGAGCCCGACAGAGCCCGACAGAGCCCGACAGAGCCCGACAGAGCCCGACAGAGCCCGACAGAGCCCGACAGAGCCCGACAGAGCCCGACAGGGCCCGACAGGGCCCGACAGGGCCCGACAGAGCCCAGTAGAGCCCGACAGAGCCCGACAGAGCCCGACAGAGCCCAGCAGAGCCCGACCGAGCCCGACCGAGCCCGAACGAGCCCGACAGAGCCCGACAGGGCCCAGTAGAGCCCAGTAGAAACCGACAGAGCCCGACAGAGCCCGACAGAGCCCGACATGGCCCGACAGAGCCCGACAGAGCCCAGTAGAGCTCGACAGAGCCCGACAGAGCCCGACAGGGCCCGACAGAGCCCGACAGAGCCCGACAGGGCCCGACAGGGCCCGACAGGGCCCGACAGGGCCCGACAGAGCCCGACAGAGCCCGACAGAGCCCGACAGGGCCCGACAGGGCCCAGTAGAGCCCGACAGAGCCCGACAGAGCCCGACAGAGCCCGACAGGGCCCGACAGGGCCCGACAGAGCCCAGTAGAGCTCGACAGAGCCCGACAGAGCCCGACAGGGCCCGACAGGGCCCAGTAGAGCCCGACAGAGCCCGACAGAGCCCGACAGAGCCCGACAGGGCACGACAGAGCCCGACAGAGCCCGACAGAGCCCGACAGGGCCCGACAGGGCCCGACAGAGACCAGTAGAGCCCGACAGAGCCCGACAGAGCCCGACAGAGCCCGACAGAGCCCGACAGAGCCCGACAGAGCCCGACAGAGCCCGACAGAGCCCGACAGGGCCCAGTAGAGCCCAGTAGAACCCGACAGAGCCCGACAGGGCCCGACAGGGCCCGACAGAGCCCGACAGGGCCCGACAGAGCCCGACAGAGCCCGACAGAGCCCGACAGAGCCCGACAGGGCCCGACAGAGCCCGACAGGGCCCGACAGGGCCCGACAGAGCCCGACAGGGCCCGACAGGGCCCAGTAGAGCCCGACAGGGCCCAGTAGAGCCCGACAGAGCCCGACAGGGCCCGACAGGGCCCGACAGAGCCCGACAGAGCCCGACAGAGCCCGACAGAGCCCGACAGGGCCCGACAGGGCCCGACAGAGCCCGACAGGGCCCAGTAGAGCCCGACAGAGCCCGACAGGGCCCGACAGAGCCCGACAGAGCCCGACAGGGCCCGACAGGGCCCGACAGAGCCCGACAGAGCCCGACAGGGCCCGACAGGGCCCAGTAGAACCCGACAGAGCCCGACAGAGCCCGACAGGGCCCGACAGGGCCCGACAGGGCCCGACAGGGCCCAGTAGAGCTCGACAGAGCCCGACAGGGCCCGACAGGGCCCAGTAGAGCCCGACAGAGCCCGACAGAGCCTGACAGGGCCCGACAGGGCCCAACAGAGCCCGACAGGGCCCGACAGGGCCCGACAGGGCCCGACAGGGCCCGACAGAGACCAGTAGAGCCCGACAGAGCCCGACAGAGCCCGACAGAGCCCGACAGAGCCCGACAGGGCCCGACAGGGCCCGACAGGGCCCAGTAGAGCCCGACAGAGCCCGACAGAGCCCGACAGAGCCCGACAGAGCCCGACAGAGCCCGACAGAGCCCGACAGAGCCCGACAGAGCCCGACAGGGCCCAGTAGAGCCCAGTAGAACCCGACAGAGCCCGACAGAGCCCGACAGAGCCCGACAGAGCCCGACAGAGCCCGACAGAGCCCGACAGAGCCCGACAGGGCCCGACAGAGCCCGACAGGGCCCGACAGAGCCCGACAGAGCCCGACAGGGCCCGACAGGGCCCGACAGAGCCCGACAGAGCCCGACAGGGCCCGACAGGGCCCGACAGGGCCCAGTAGAACCCGACAGAGCCCGACAGAGCCCAACAGAGCCCGACAGGGCCCGTCAGAGCCCGACAGGGCCCAGTAGAGCCCGACAGAGCCCGACAGAGCCCGACAGAGCCCGACAGAGCCCGACAGGGCCCGACAGAGCCCGACAGGGCCCAGTAGAGCCCGACAGAGCCCGACAGGGCCCGACAGAGCCCGACAGAGCCCGACAGAGCCCGACAGAGCCCGACAGAGCCCGACAGAGCCCGACAGAGCCCGACAGGGCCCGACAGAGCCCGACAGAGCCCGACAGGGCCCGACAGGGCCCAGTAGAGCTCGACAGAGCCCGACAGAGCCCGACAGGGCCCAGTAGAGCCCGACAGAGCCCGACAGAGCCCGACAGGGCCCGACAGGGCCCGACAGAGCCCGACAGAGCCCGACAGAGCCCGACAGAGCCCGACAGGGCCCGACAGAGCCCAGTAGAGCCCGACAGAGCCCGACAGAGCCCGACAGAGCCGAGCAGAGCCCGACCGAGCCCGACCGAGCCCGACCGAGCCCGACCGAGCCCGACAGAGCCCGACAGAGCCCGACAGAGCCCGACAGAGCCCGACAGAGCCCGACAGAGCCCAGTAGAAACCGACAGAGCCCGACAGAGCCCGACAGAGCCCGACAGAGCCCGACAGGGCCCGACAGGGCCCGACAGGGCCCGACAGGGCCCGACAGAGCTCGACAGGGCCCGACAGGGCCCGACAGAGCCCGACAGGGCCCGACAGAGCCCGACAGAGCCCGACAGGGCCCGACAGGTCCCGACAGGGCCCGACAGGGCCCAGTAGAGCCCGACAGAGCCCGACAGAGCCCGACAGAGCCCGACAGAGCCCGACAGAGCCCAGTAGAGCCCAGTAGAACCCGACAGAGCCCGACAGAGCCCGACAGGGCCCGACAGGGCCCGACAGGGCCCGACAGGGCCCGACAGAGCCCGACAGAGCCCGACAGGGCCCGACAGGGCCCGACAGAGCCCGACAGGGCCCGACAGAGCCCGACAGAGCCCGACAGGGCCCGACAGAGCCCGACAGAGCCCGACAGGGCCCGACAGGGCCCGACAGGGCCCGACAGGGCCCGACAGAGCCCGACAGAGCCCAGTAGAGCTCGACAGAGCCCGACAGGGCCCGACAGGGCCCGACAGGGCCCGACAGGGCCCGACAGAGCCCGACAGAGCCCGACAGAGCCCAGTAGAGCTCGACAGAGCCCGACAGAGCCCGACAGGGCCCGACAGGGCCCGACAGAGCCCGAAAGGGCCCGACAGGGCCCGACAGGGCCCAGTAGAGCCCGACAGAGCCCGACAGGGCCCGACAGAGCCCGACAGGGCCCGACAGGGCCCGACAGGGCCCGACAGGGCCCGACAAAGCCCGACAGGGCCCAGTAGAGCCCGACAGAGCCCGACAGAACCCGACAGAACCCGACAGAGCCCGACAGAGCCCAGTAGAGCCCGACAGAGCCCGACAGAGCCCGACAGAGCCCGACAGGGCCCGACAGGGCCCGACAGGGCCCGACAGGGCCCGACAGAGCTCGACAGGGCCCGACAGGGCCCGACAGAGCCCGACAGGGCCCGACAGAGCCCGACAGAGCCCGACAGGGCCCGACAGGGCCCGACAGGGCCCGACAGGGCCCAGTAGAGCCCGACAGAGCCCGACAGAGCCCGACAGAGCCCGACAGAGCCCGACAGAGCCCGACAGAGCCCAGTAGAGCCCAGTAGAACCCGACAGAGCCCGACAGAGCCCGACAGGGCCCGACAGAGCCCGACAGGGCCCGACAGGGCCCGACAGGGCCCGACAGAGCCCGACAGAGCCCGACAGGGCCCGACAGGGCCCGACAGAGCCCGACAGGGCCCGACAGAGCCCGACAGAGCCCGACAGGGCCCGACAGAGCCCGACAGAGCCCGACAGGGCCCGACAGGGCCCGACAGGGCCCGACAGGGCCCGACAGAGCCCGACAGAGCCCAGTAGAGCTCGACAGAGCCCGACAGGGCCCGACAGGGCCCGACAGGGCCCGACAGGGCCCGACAGAGCCCGACAGAGCCCGACAGAGCCCAGTAGAGCTCGACAGAGCCCGACAGAGCCCGACAGGGCCCGACAGGGCCCGACAGAGCCCGAAAGGGCCCGACAGGGCCCGACAGGGCCCAGTAGAGCCCGACAGAGCCCGACAGGGCCCGACAGAGCCCGACAGGGCCCGACAGGGCCCGACAGGGCCCGACAGGGCCCAGTAGAGCCCGACAGAGCCCGACAGAACCCGACAGAACCCGACAGAGCCCGACAGAGCCCAGTAGAGCCCGACAGAGCCCGACAGAGCCCGACAGAGCCCGACAGCGCCCGACAGCGCCCGACAGGGCCCGACAGGGCCCGACAGGGCCCGACAGAGCCCGACAGAGCCCGACAGAGCCCGACAGGGCCCGACAGAGACCGACAGGGCCCGACAGACCCCGACAGAGTCCGACAGGGCCCGACAGGGCCCAGTAGAGCCCGACAGAGCCCGCCAGAGCCCGACAGAGCCCGCCAGAGCCCGACAGGGCCCGACAGAGCCCGACAGGGCCCAGTAGAGCTCGACAGAGCCCGACAGGGCCCGACAGAGCCCGACAGGGCCCAGTAGAGCCCGACAGAGCCCGACAGGGCCCGACAGAGCCCGACAGGGCCCGACAGGGCCCGACAGGGCCCGACAGGGCCCGACAGAGCGCGACAGAGCGCGACAGAGCGCGACAGGGCCCGACAGGGCCCGACAGGGCCCAGTAGAACCCGACAGAGCCCGACAGAGCCCGACAGGGCCCGACAGGGCCCGACAGGGCCCAGTAGAGCTCGACAGAGCCCGACAGAGCCTGACAGGGCCCGACAGGGCCCAACAGAGCCCGACAGGGCCCGACAGGGCCCGACAGGGCCCGACAGGGCCCGACAGAGACCAGTAGAGCCCGACAGAGCCCGACAGAGCCCGACAGAGCCCGACAGAGCCCGACAGGGCCCGACAGGGCCCGACAGGGCCCAGTAGAGCCCGACAGAGCCCGACAGAGCCCGACAGAGCCCGACAGAGCCCGACAGAGCCCAGTAGAGCCCAGTAGAACCCGACAGAGCCCGACAGAGCCCGACAGAGCCCGACAGAGCCCGACAGAGCCCGACAGAGCCCGACAGAGCCCGACAGGGCCCGACAGGGCCCGACAGGGCCCGACAGAGCCCGACAGGGCCCGACAGAGCCCGACAGAGCCCGACAGGGCCTGACAGGGCCCGACAGGGCCCAGTACAGCCCGACAGAGCCCGACAGAGCCCGACAGAGCCCGACAGAGCCTGACAGGGCCCGACAGGGCCCAACAGAGCCCGACAGGGCCCGACAGGGCCCGACAGGGCCCGACAGAGACCAGTAGAGCCCGACAGAGCCCGACAGAGCCCGACAGGGCCCGACAGAGCCCGACAGGGCCCGACAGGGCCCGACAGGGCCCAGTAGAGCCCGACAGAGCCCGACAGAGCCCGACAGGGCCCAGTAGAGCCCAGTAGAACCCGACAGAGCCCGACAGAGCCCGACAGAGCCCGACAGAGCCCGACAGAGCCCGACAGGGCCCGACAGGGCCCGACAGGGCCCGACAGAGCCCGACAGGGCCCGACAGAGCCCGACAGGGCCCAGTAGAACCCGACAGAGCCCGACAGAGCCCAACAGAGCCCGACAGGGCCCGACAGGGCCCGTCAGAGCCCGACAGGGCCCAGTAGAGCCCGACAGAGCCCGACAGAGCCCGACAGAGCCCGACAGAGCCCGACAGAGCCCGACAGGGCCCAGTAGAGCCCGACAGAGCCCGACAGGGCCCGACAGAGCCCGACAGGGCCCGACAGAGCCCGACAGAGCCCGACAGAGCCCGACAGGGTCCAGTAGAGCCCGACAGAGCCCGACAGGGCCCGACAGGGCCCGACAGAGCCCGACAGAGCCCGACAGAGCCCGACAGAGCCCGACAGAGCCCGACAGAGCCCGACAGAGCCCGACAGAGCCCGACAGGGCCCAGTAGAGCTCGACAGAGCCCGACAGAGCCCGACAGGGCCCAGTAGAGCCCGACAGAGCCCGACAGAGCCCGACAGGGCCCGACAGGGCCCGACAGAGCCCGACAGAGCCCGACAGAGCCCGACAGGGCCCAGTAGAGCCCGACAGAGCCCGACAGAGCCCGACAGAGCCCGACAGAGCCCAGCAGAGCCCGACCGAGCCCGACCGAGCCCGAACGAGCCCGACAGAGCCCGACAGAGCCCGACAGGGCCCAGTAGAGCCCAGTAGAAACCGACAGAGCCCGACAGAGCCCGACAGAGCCCGACAGAGCCCGACAGGGCCCGACAGGGCCCGACAGGACCCGACAGGGCCCGACAGAGCTCGACAGGGCCCGACAGGGCCCGACAGAGCCCGACAGGGCCCGACAGAGCCCGACAGGGCCCGACAGGGCCCGACAGGGCCCAGTAGAGCCCGACAGAGCCCGACAGAGCCCGACAGAGCCCGACAGAGCCCGACAGAGCCCAGTAGAACCCGACAGAGCCCGACAGAGCCCGACAGAGCCCGACAGAGCCCGACAGAGCCCGACAGGGCCCGACAGGGCCCGACAGGGCCCGACAGGGCCCGACAGAGCCCGACAGAACCCGACAGAACCCGACAGGGCCCGACAGGGCCCGACAGAGCCCGACAGGGCCCGACAGAGCCCGACAGGGCCCGACAGGGCCCGACAGGGCCCGACAGAGCCCGACAGAGCCCGACAGGGCCCGACAGGGCCCGACAGAGCCCGACAGGGCCCGACAGAGCCCGACAGAGCCCGACAGAGCACACTAGAGCTCGACAGAGCCCGACAGAGCCCGACAGGGCCCGACAGGGCCCGACAGGGCCCGACAGAGCCCGACAGAGCCCGACAGAGCACAGTAGAGCTCGACAGAGCCCGACAGAGCCCGACAGGGCCCGACAGGGCCCGACAGAGCCCGAAAGGGCCCGACAGGGCCCGACAGGGCCCAGTAGAGCCCGACAGAGCCCGACAGGGCCCGACAGAGCCCGACAGAGCCCGACAGAGCCCGACAGAGCCCAGTAGAGCCCGACAGAGCCCGACAGAGCCCGACAGAGCCCGACAGCGCCCGACAGCGCCCGACAGGGCCCGACAGGGCCCGACAGAGCCCGACAGAGCCCGACAGAGCCCGACAGGGCCCGACAGAGACCGACAGGGCCCGACAGACCCCGACAGAGTCCGACAGACCCCGACAGGGCCCAGTAGAGCCCGACAGAGCCCGCCAGAGCCCGACAGAGCCCGACAGAGCCCGACAGGGCCCGACAGAGCCCGACAGGGCCCAGTAGAGCTCGACAGAGCCCGACAGAGCCCGACAGGGCCCGACAGAGCCCGACAGAGCCCGACAGGGCCCAGTAGAGCCCGACAGAGCCCGACAGGGCCCAGTAGAGCCCGACAGAGCCCGACAGGGCCCGACAGGGCCCGACAGAGCCCGACAGAGCGCGACAGAGCGCGACAGAGCCCGACAGGGCCCGACAGGGCCCAGTAGAACCCGACAGAGCCCGACAGAGCCCGACAGGGCCCGACAGGGCCCGACAGGGCCCAGTAGAGCTCGACAGAGCCCGACAGAGCCCGACAGGGCCCGACAGGGCCCAGTAGAGCCCGACAGAGCCCGACAGAGCCCGACAGGGCCCGACAGGGCCCGACAGAGCCCGACAGGGCCCGACAGGGCCCGACAGGGCCCGACAGGGCCCGACAGAGACCAGTAGAGCCCGACAGAGCCCGACAGAGCCCGACAGAGCCCGACAGGGCCCGACAGGGCCCGACAGGGCCCAGTAGAGCCCGACAGAGCCCGACAGAGCCCGACAGAGCCCGACAGGGCCCAGTAGAGCCCAGTAGAACCCGACAGAGCCCGACAGAGCCCGACAGAGCCCGACAGAGCCCGACAGGGCCCGACAGGGCCCGACAGGGCCCGACAGGGCCCGACAGGGCCCGACAGAGCCCGACAGGACCTGACAGAGCCCGACAGAGCCCGACAGAGCCCGACAGGGCCCGACAGAGCCCGACAGGGCCCGACAGAGCCCAGTAGAGCCCGACAGAGCCCGACAGAGCCCGACAGAGCCCGACAGGGCCCAGTAGAGCCCGACAGAGCCCGACAGAGCCCAGCAGAGCCCGACAGGGCCCGACAGAGACCGACAGGGCCCGACAGAGACCGACAGGGCCCGACAGGGCCCGACAGAGCCCGACAGAGCCCACTACAGCCCGACAGAGCCCGACAGAGCCCGACAGAGCCCGACAGAGCCCGACAGAGCCCGACAGGGCCCGACAGGGCCCAGTACAGCCCGACAGAGCCCGACAGAGCCCGACAGAGCCCGACAGAGCCCGACAGAGCCTGACAGGGCCCGACAGAGCCTGACAGGGCCCGACAGGGCCCGACAGGGCCCGACAGAGACCAGTAGAGCCCGACAGAGCCCGACAGAGCCCGACAGGGCCCGACAGGGCCCGACAGGGCCCGACAGGGCCCAGTAGAGCCCGACAGAGCCCGACAGAGCCCGACAGAGCCCGACAGAGCCCGACAGAGCCCGACAGAGCCCGACAGAGCCCGACAGGGCCCAGTAGAGCCCAGTAGAACCCGACAGAGCCCGACAGAGCCCGACAGAGCCCGACAGAGCCCGACAGAGCCCGACAGAGCCCGACAGGGCCCGACAGGGCCCGACAGGGCCCGACAGGGCCCGACAGAGCCCGACAGGGCCCGACAGAGCCCGACAGAGCCCGACAGAGCCCGACAGGGCCCGACAGAGCCCGACAGAGCCCGACAGAGCCCGACAGGGCCCGACAGGGCCCGACAGGGCCCGACAGAGCCCGACAGGGCCCAGTAGAACCCGACAGAGCCCGACAGAGCCCAACAGAGCCCGACAGAGCCCGACAGGGCCCGTCAGAGCCCGACAGGGCCCAGTAGAGCCCGACAGAGCCCGACAGAGCCCGACAGAGCCCGACAGAGCCCGACAGGGCCCGACAGGGCCCGACAGGGCCCGACAGGGCCCAGTAGAGCCCGACAGAGCCCGACAGAGCCCGACAGAGCCCGACAGAGCCCGACAGAGCCCGACAGGGCCCGACAGGGCCCGACAGGGTCCAGTAGAGCCCGACAGAGCCCGACAGGGCCCGACAGAGCCCGACAGGGCCCGACAGAGCCCGACAGAGCCCGACAGAGCCCGACAGAGCCCGACAGGGCCCGACAGGGCCCGACAGGGCCCGACAGGGCCCAGTAGAGCTCGACAGAGCCCGACAGAGCCCGACAGGGCCCAGTAGAGCCCGACAGGGCCCGACAGAGCCCGACAGGGCCCGACAGGGCCCGACAGAGCCCGACAGAGCCCGACAGAGCCCGACAGAGCCCGACAGGGCTCAGTAGAGCCCGACAGAGCCCGACAGAGCCCGACAGAGCCCGACAGGGCCCGACAGGGCCCGACAGAGCCCAGTAGAGCCCGACAGAGCCCGACAGAGCCCGACAGAGCCCAGCAGAGCCCGACCGAGCCCGACCGAGCCCGACCGAGCCCGACCGAGCCCGACCGAGCCCGACCGAGCCCGACCGAGCCCGACAGGGCCCAGTAGAGCCCAGTAGAAACCGACAGAGCCCGACAGAGCCCGACAGGGCCCGACAGGGCCCGACAGGGCCCGACAGAGCCCGACAGGGCCCGACAGGGCCCAGTAGAGCCCGACAGAGCCCGACAGAGCCCGACAGAGCCCGACAGAGCCCGACAGAGCCCGACAGAGCCCAGTAGAGCCCAGTAGAACCCGACAGAGCCCGACAGAGCCCGACAGAGCCCGACAGAGCCCGACAGGGCCCGACAGGGCCCGACAGGGCCCGACAGGGCCCGACAGGGCCCGACAGAGCCCGACAGAACCCGACAGAACCCGACAGAACCCGACAGAACCCGACAGAGCCCGACAGAGCCCGACAGAGCCCGACAGGGCCCGACAGGGCCCGACAGGGCCCGACAGAGCCCGACAGAGCCCGACAGAGCCCGACAGAGCCCGACAGGGCCCGACAGGGCCCGACAGGGCCCGACAGAGCACAGTAGAGCTCGACAGAGCCCGACAGAGCCCGACAGGGCCCGACAGGGCCCGACAGGGCCCGACAGGGCCCGACAGGGCCCGACAGAGCCCGACAGGGCCCGACAGAGCCCGACAGGGCCCGACAGGGCCCGACAGGGCCCGACAGAGCCCGACAGGGCCCAGTAGAGCCCGACAGAGCCCGACAGAGCCCGACAGAACCCAGTAGAGCCCGACAGAGCCCAGTAGAGCCCGACAGAGCCCGACAGAGCCCGACAGAGCCCGACAGCGCCCGACAGGGCCCGACAGGGCCCGACAGAGCCCGACAGGGCCCGACAGAGCCCGACAGAGCCCGACAGAGCCCGACAGGGCCCGACAGAGACCGACAGGGCCCGACAGACCCCGACAGAGTCCGACAGACCCCGACAGGGCCCAGTAGAGCCCGACAGAGCCCGCCAGAGCCCGACAGGGCCCGACAGAGCCCGACAGGGCCCAGTAGAGCTCGACAGAGCCCGACAGAGCCCGACAGGGCCCGACAGAGCCCGACAGGGCCCAGTAGAGCCCGACAGAGCCCGACAGGGCCCGACAGAGCCCGACAGAGCCCGACAGGGCCCGACAGGGCCCGACAGGGCCCGACAGAGCGCGACAGAGCGCGACAGAGCGCGACAGGGCCCGACAGGGCCCAGTAGAACCCGACAGAGCCCGACAGAGCCCGACAGGGCCCGACAGGGCCCGACAGGGCCCAGTAGAGCCCGACAGAGCCCGACAGGGCCCGACAGGGCCCAGTAGAGCCCGACAGAGCCCGACAGAGCCTGACAGGGCCCGACAGGGCCCGACAGAGCCCGACAGAGCCCGACAGAGCCCGACAGGGCCCGACAGGGCCCGACAGGGCCCGACAGAGCCCGACAGGGCCCGACAGGGCCCGACAGAGCCCAGTAGAGCCCGACAGAGCCCGACAGAGCCCGACAGAGCCCGACAGAGCCCGACAGAGCCCGACAGAGCCCGACAGGGCCCAGTAGAGCCCGACAGAGCCCGACAGAGCCCGGCAGAGCCCGACAGGGCCCGACAGAGACCGACAGGGCCCGACAGAGACCGACAGGGCCCGACAGGGCCCAGTACAGCCCGACAGAGCCCGACAGAGCCCGACAGAGCCCGACAGAGCCCGACAGAGCCCGACAGAGCCCGACAGGGCCCGACAAGGCCCGACAGGGCCCGACAGGGCCCGACAGAGCCCGAGAGGGCCCGACAGGGCCCGACAGGGCCCGACAGGGCCCAGTAGAGCCCGACAGAGCCCGACAGGGCCCGACAGAGCCCGACAGAGCCCGACAGGGCCTGACAGGGCCCGACAGGGCCCGACAGAGCCCAGTAGAGCTCGACAGAGCCCGACAGAGCCCGACAGGGCCCAGTAGAGCCCGACAGAGCCCGACAGAGCCCGACAGGGCCCGACAGGGCCCGACAGAGCCCGACAGAGCCCGACAGAGCCCGACAGAGCCCGACAGAGCCCGACAGGGCCCGACAGGGCCCGACAGAGACCAGTAGAGCCCGACAGAGCCCGACAGAGCCCGACAGAGCCCGACAGGGCCCGACCGAGCCTGACAGAGCCCAGTAGAGCCCGACAGAGCCCGACAGAGCCCGACAGGGCCCAGTAGAGCCCAGTAGAAACCGACAGAGCCCGACAGAGCCCGACAGAGCCCGACAGAGCCTGACAGAGCCCGACAGGGCCCGACAGGGCCCGACAGGGCCCGACAGGGCCCTACAGGGCCCGACAGGGCCCGACAGGGCCCGACAGGGCCCGACAGAGCCCGACAGAGCCCGACAGAGCCCGACAGGGCCCGACAGGGCCCGACAGGGCCCGACAGAGCCCGACAGAGCCCGACAGGGCCCGACAGAGCCCGACAGAGCCCGACAGGGCCCGACAGGGCCCGACAGAGCCCGACAGAGCCCGACAGAGCCCGACAGGGCCCAGTAGAGCCCAGTAGAACCCGACAGAGCCCGACAGAGCCCGACAGAGCCCGACAGAGCCCGACAGAGCCCGACAGAGCCCGACAGGGCCCGACAGGGCCCGACAGGGCCCGACAGGGCCTGACAGAGCCCGACAGAGCCCGACAGGGCCCGACAGGGCCCGACAGGGCCCGACAGAGCCCGACAGAGCCCGACAGGGCCCGACAGGGCCCGACAGAGCCCGACAGAGCCCGACAGAGCCCGACAGGGCCCGACAGGGCCCGACAGAGCCCGACAGAGCCCGACAGAGCCCGACAGGGCCCGACAGGGCCCAGTAGAGCCCGACAGAGCCCGACAGAGCCCGACAGAGCCCAACAGAGCCCGACAGGGCCCAACAGGGCCCGACAGAGCCCGACAGAACCCGACAGAGCCCGACAGAGCCCAGTAGAGCCCGACAGAGCCCGACAGAGCCCGACAGAGTCCGACAGAGCCCGACAGAGCCCGACAGGGCCCGACAGAGCCCGACAGAGCCCGACAGGGCCCAGTAGAGCCCGACAGAGCCCGACAGAGCCCGACAGAGCCCGACAAAGCCCGACAGAGCCCGACAGGGCCCGACAGGGCCCGACAGGGCCCAGTAGAGCCCGAAAGAGCCCGACAGAGCCCGACAGAGCCCGACAGAGCCCGACAGAGCCCGACAGAGCCCGACAGGGCCCAGTAGAGCCCAGTAGAACCCGACAGAGCCCGACAGAGCCCGACAGAGCCCGACAGAGCCCGACAGAGCCCGACAGAGCCCGACAGGGCCCGACAGAGCCCGACAGAGTCCGACAGGGCCCGACAGGGCCCGACAGGGCCCGACAGGGCCCGACAGAGCCCGACAGAACCCGACAGAACCCGACAGAGCCCGACAAAGCCCGACAGAGCCCGACAAAGCCCGACAGAGCCCGACAGGGCCCGACAGGGCCCGACAGGGCCCGACAGAGCCCGACAGGGCCCGACAGAGCCCGACAGAGCCCGACAGGGCCCGACAGGGCCCAGTAGAGCCCGACAGAGCCCGACAGAGCCCGACAGAGCCCGACAGAGCCCGACAGAGCCCGACAGGGCCCGACAGGGCCCAGTAGAGCTCGACAGAGCCCGACAGAGCCCGACAGGGCCAGACAGAGCCCGACAGGGCCCGACAGGGCCCGACAGGGCCCAGTAGAGCCCGACAGAGCCCGACAGGGCCCGACAGAGCCCGACAGAGCCCGACAGGGCCCTACAGGGTCCAGTAGAGCCCGACAGAGCCCGACAGAGCCCGACAGAGTCCGACAGGGCCCGACAGGGCCCGACAGGGCCCGACACAGCCCGACAGGGCCCAGTAGAGCCCGACAGAGCCCGACAGAGCCCGACAGGGCCCGACAGGGCCCGACAGGGCCCGACAGGGCCCAGTAGAGCCCGACAGAGCCCAGTAGAGCCCGACAGAGCCCGACAGGGCCCGACAGAGACCAGTAGAGCCCGACAGAGCCCGACAGAGCCCGACAGGGCCCGACCGAGCCCGACAGAGCCCGACAGAGCCCGACAGAGCCCGACAGAGCCCGACAGAGCCCGACAGAGCCCGACAGAGCCCGACAGAGCCCGACAGGGCCCAGTAGAGCCCAGTAGAAACCGACAGAGCCCGACAGAGCCCGACAGAGCCCGACAGAGCCCGACAGGGCCCGACAGGGCCCGACAGAGCCCGACAGGGCCCGACAGGGCCCGACAGGGCCCGACAGAGCCCGACAGGGCCCGACAGGGCCCGACAGGGCCCGACAGGGCCCGACAGAGCCCAGTAGAGCCCGACAGAGCCCGACAGAGCCCGACAGAGCCCGACAGAGCCCGACAGAGCCCGACAGGGCCCAGTAGAGCCCAGTAGAACCCGACAGAGCCCGACAGAGCCCGACAGAGCCCGACAGAGCCCGACAGAGCCCGACAGGGCCCGACAGGGCCCGACAAAGCCCGACAGGGCCCGACAGGGCCCGACAGGGCCCGACAGGGCCCGACAGGGCCCGACAGGGCCCAACAGAGCCCAGTAGAGCCCGACAGAGCCCGACAGAGCCCGACAGGGCCCGACAGGGCCCGACAGGGCCCGACAGAGCCCGACAGAGCCCGACAGGGCCCAGTAGAGCCCGACAGAGCCCGACAGAGCCCGACAGAGCCGACAGAGCCCGACAGAGCCCGACAAAGCCCGACAGGGCCCGAAAGAGCCCGAAAGAGCCCGACAGAGCCCAGTAGAGCCCGACAGAGCCCGACAGAGCCCGACAGAGCCCGACAGAGCCCGACAGGGCCCAGTAGAGCCCAGTAGAACCCGACAGAGCCCGACAGAGCCCGACAGGGCACGACAGAGCCCGACAGGGCACGACAGAGCTAGACAGGGCCCGACAGGACCTGACAGAGCCCGACAGAGCCCAACAGAGCCCGACAGAGCCCGACAGGGCCCGACAGGGCCCGACAGGGCCCAGTAGAGCCCGACAGAGCCCGACAGAGCCCGACAGGGCCCAGTAGAGCCCGACAGAGCCCGACAGAGCCCGGCAGAGCCCGACAGGGCCCGACAGAGACCGACAGGGCCCGACAGAGACCGACAGAGCCCGACAGGGCCCAGTACAGCCCGACAGAGCCCGACAGGGCCCAGTACAGCCCGACAGAGCCCGACAGAGCCCGACAGAGCCCGGCAAAGCCCGACAGGGCTCGACAGGGCCCGACAGGGCCCGACAGAGCCCGACAGGGCCCAGTAGAGCCCGACAGGGCCCGACAGAGCCCGACAGGGCCCGACAGAGCCCGACAGGGCCCGACAGGGCCCGACAGGGCCCAGTAGAGCTCGACAGAGCCCGACAGGGCCCGACAGGGCCCGACAGAGCCCAGTAGAGCCCGACAGAGCCCGACAGAGCCCGACAGAGCCCGACAGAGCCCGACAGAGCCCGACAGAGCCCGACAGAGCCCGACAGAGCCCGACAGAGCCCGACAGAGCCCGACAGAGCCCGACAGGGCCCAGTAGAGCCCGACAGAGCCCGACAGAGCCCGGCAGAGCCCGACAGGGCCCGACAGAGACCGACAGGGCCCAGTACAGCCCGACAGAGCCCGACAGAGCCCGACAGAGCCCGACAGAGCCCGACAGAGCCCGACAGAGCCCGACAGGGCCCGACAAGGCCCGACAGGGCCCGACAGGGCCCGACAGAGCCCGAGAGGGCCCGACAGGGCCCGACAGGGCCCGACAGGGCCCAGTAGAGCCCGACAGAGCCCGACAGGGCCCGACAGAGCCCGACAGAGCCCGACAGGGCCTGACAGGGCCCGACAGGGCCCGACAGAGCCAGTAGAGCTCGACAGAGCCCGACAGAGCCCGACAGGGCCCAGTAGAGCCCGACAGAGCCCGACAGAGCCCGACAGGGCCCGACAGGGCCCGACAGAGCCCGACAGAGCCCGACAGAGCACGACAGAGCCCGACAGGGCCCGACAGGGCCCGACAGAGACCAGTAGAGCCCGACAGAGCCCGACAGAGCCCGACAGGGCCCGACCGAGCCTGACAGAGCCCAGTAGAGCCCGACAGAGCCCGACAGAGCCCGACAGGGCCCAGTAGAGCCCAGTAGAAACCGACAGAGCCCGACAGAGCCCGACAGAGCCCGACAGAGCCCGACAGGGCCCGACAGGGCCCGACAGGGCCCGACAGGGCCCGACAGGGCCCGACAGGGCCCGACAGAGCCCGACAGAGCCCGACAGAGCCCGACAGAGCCCGACAGGGCCCGACAGGCCGACAGGGCCCGACAGAGCCCGACAGGGCCCGACAGAGCCCGACAGAGGCCCGACAGAGCCCGACAGGGCCCAGTAGAGCCCAGTAGAACCCGACAGAGCCCGACAGAGCCCGACAGAGCCCGACAGAGCCCGACAGAGCCGACAGGGCCCGACAGGGCCCGACAGGGCCCGACAGAGCCCGACAGAGCCCGACAGGGCCCGACAGGGCCCAACAGGGCCCGACAGAGCCCGACAGGGCCCGACAGGGCCCGACAGAGCCCGACAGAGCCCGACAGAGCCCGACAGGGCCCGACAGGGCCCGACAGAGCCCGACAGAGCCCGACAGAGCCCGACAGGGCCCGACAGGGCCCAGTAGAGCCCGACAGAGCCCGACAGAGCCCGACAGAGCCCCGACAGAGCCCAACAGAGCCCGACAGGGCCCAACAGGGCCCGACAGAGCCCGACAGAACCCGACAGAGCCCGACAGAGCCCAGTAGAGCCCGACAGAGCCCGACAGAGCCCGACAGAGTCCGACAGAGCCCGACAGAGCCCGACAGGGCCCGACAGAGCCCGACAGAGCCCGACAGGGCGCAGTAGAGCCCGACAGAGCCCGACAGAGCCCGACAGAGCCCGACAAAGCCCGACAAAGCCCGACAGGGCCCGACAGGCCCGACAGGGCCCAGTAGAGCCCGAAAGAGCCCGACAGAGCCCGACAGAGCCCGACAGAGCCCGACAGAGCCCGACAGGGCCCAGTAGAGCCCGACAGGGCCCGACAGGGCCCGATAGAGCCCGACAGGGCCCGACAGGGCCCGACAGGGCCCGACAGGGCACGACAGGGCCCGACAGGGCCCGACAGAGCCCGACAGAACCCGACAGAACCCGACAGAGCCCGACAAAGCCCGACAGAGCCCGACAAAGCCCGACAGAGCCCGACAGGGCCCGACAGGGCCCGACAGGGCCCGACAGAGCCCGACAGAGCCCGACAGGGCCCGACAGGGCCCAGTAGAGCCCGACAGAGCCCGACAGAGCCCGACAGAGCCCGACAGAGCCCGACAGAGCCCGACAGAGCCCGACAGAGCCCGACAGGGCCCGACAGCGCCCAGTAGAGCTCGACAGAGCCCCGACAGAGCCCGACAGGGCCAGACAGAGCCCGACAGGGCCCGACAGGGCCCGACAGGGCCCAGTAGAGCCCGACAGAGCCCGACAGGGCCCGACAGAGCCCGACAGAGCCCGACAGGGCCCTACAGGGTCCAGTAGAGCCCGACAGAGCCCGACAGAGCCCGACAGAGCCCGACAGAGCCCGACAGAGTCCGACAGGGCCCGACAGGGCCCGACAGGGCCCGACACAGCCCGACAGGGCCCAGTAGAGCCCGACAGAGCCCGACAGAGCCCGACAGGGCCCGACAGGCCCGACAGGGCCCGACAGAGCCCAGTAGAGCCCGACAGAGCCCAGTAGAGCCCGACAGAGCCCGACAGGGCCCGACAGAGACCAGTAGAGCCCGACAGAGCCCGACAGAGCCCGACAGGGGCCCGACCGAGCCCGACCGAGCCCGACAGAGCCCGACAGAGCCCGACAGAGCCCGACAGAGCCCGACAGAGCCCGACAGAGCCCGACAGGGCCCAGTAGAGCCCAGTAGAAACCGACAGAGCCCGACAGAGCCCGACAGAGCCCGACAGAGCCCGACAGGGCCCGACAGGGCCCGACAGGGCCCGACAGAGCCCGACAGGGCCCGACAGGGCCCGACAGGGCCCGACAGAGCCCGACAGGGCCCGACAGGGCCCGACAGAGCCCAGTAGAGCCGACAGAGCCCGACAGAGCCCGACAGAGCCCGACAGAGCCCGACAGGGCCCAGTAGAGCCCAGTAGAACCCGACAGAGCCCGACAGAGCCGACAGAGCCCGACAGAGCCCGACAGAGCCCGACAGGGCCCGACAGGGCCCGACAAAGCCCGACAGGGCCCGACAGGGCCCAACAGGGCCCAACAGAGCCCAGTAGAGCCCGACAGAGCCCGACAGAGCCCGACAGGGCCCGACAGGGCCCGACAGGGCCCGACAGGGCCCGGACAGAGCCCGACAGGGCCCAGTAGAGCCCGACAGAGCCCGACAGAGCCCGACAGAGCCCGACAGAGCCCGACAGAGCCCGACAAAGCCCGACAAAGCCCGACAGGCCCGAAAGAGCCCGACAGAGCCCAGTAGAGCCCGACAGAGCCCGACAGAGCCCGACAGAGCCCGACAGAGCCCGACAGAGCCCGACAGAGCCCGACAGGGCCCAGTAGAGCCCAGTAGAACCCGACAGAGCCCGACAGAGCCCGACAGGGCACGACAGAGCCCGACAGGGCACGACAGAGCTAGACAGGGCCCGACAGGACCTGACAGAGCCCGACAGAGCCCAACAGAGCCCGACAGAGCCCGACAGGGCCCGACAGGGCCCGACAGGGCCCGACAGGGCCCGACAGGGCCCGACAGAGCCCAGTAGAGCCCGACAGAGCCCGACAGAGCCGACAGGGCCCAGTAGAGCCCGACAGAGCCCGACAGAGCCCGGCAGAGCCCGACAGGGCCCGACAGAGACCGACAGGGCCCGACAGAGACCGACAGAGCCCGACAGGGCCCAGTACAGCCCGACAGAGCCCGACAGGGCCCAGTACAGCCCGACAGAGCCCGACAGAGCCCGACAGAGCCCGGCAAAGCCCGACAGGGCTCGACAGGGCTCGACAGGGCCCGACAGGGCCCGACAGAGCCCGACAGGGCCCAGTAGAGCCCGACAGGGCCCGACAGAGCCCGACAGGGCCCGACAGAGCCCGACAGGGCCCGACAGAGCCCGACAGGGCCCGACAGGGCCCGACAGGGCCCGACAGGGCCCGACAGGGCCCAGTAGAGCTCGACAGAGCCCGACAGGGCCCGACAGAGACCGACAGAGCCCGACAGGGCCCGACAGGGCCCAGTAGAGCCCCGACAGAGCCCGACAGGGCCCGACAGAGCCCGACAGAGCCCGACAGGGCCCGACAGGGCCCGACAGGGCCCGACAGGGCCCGACAGGGTCCAGTAGAGCCCGACAGAGCCCGACAGAGCCCGACAGAGCCCGACAGGGCCCGACAGGGCCCGACAGAGCCCGACAGGGCCCAGTAGAGCCCGACAGAGCCGACAGAGCCCGACAGGGCCCGACAGGGCCCGACAGGGCCCAGTAGAGCTCGACAGAGCCCGACAGGGCCCAGTAGAGCCGACAGAGCCCGACAGAGCCCGACAGAGCCCGACAGAGCCCAGTAGAGCCCAGTAGAGCCCGACAGGGCCCGACAGAGCCCGACAGAGCCCGACAGAGCCCGACAGGGCCCGACAGGGCCGACAGAACCCGACAGAGTCCGACAGAGTCCGACAGAGCCCGACAGAGCCCGACAGGGCCCGACAGGGCCCGACAGGGCCCAGTAGAGCCCGACAGAGCCCGACAGAGCCCGACAGAGCCCGACAGAGCCCGACAGAGCCCGACAGAGCCCGACAGAGCCCGACAGGGCCCGAAAGAGCCCGACAGGGCCCGAAAGAGCCCGACAGGGCCCGACAGAGCCCAGTAGAGCCCGACAGAGCCCGATAGAGCCCGACAGAGCCCGACAGAGCCCGACAGGGCCCAGTAGAGCCCAGTAGAACCCGACAGAGCCCGACAGAGCCCGACAGGGCCCGACAGGGCCCGACAGGGCCCGACAGAGCCCGACATGGCCCGACAGGACCTGACAGAGCCCGACAGAGCCCGACAGAGCCCGACAGAGCCCGACAGAGCCCGGACAGAGCCCAGTAGAGCCCGACAGAGCCCGACAGAGCCCGACAGGGCCCAGTAGAGCCCGACAGAGCCCGACAGAGCCCGGCAGAGCCCGACAGGCCCGACAGAGACCGACAGGGCCCGACAGAGCCCGACAGAGCCCGACAGGGCCCAGTACAGCCCGACAGAGCCCGACAGAGTCCGACAGAGCCCGACAGGGCCCGACAGAGCCCGACAGGGCCCGACAGGGCCCAGTAGAGCCCGACAGAGCCCGACAGAGCCCGACAGAGCCCGACAGGGCCCAGTAGAGCCCAGTAGAACCCGACAGAGCCCGACAGAGCCCGACAGAGCCCGACAGGGCCCGACAGAGCCCGACAGAACCCGACAGGGCCCGACAGGGCCCGACAGGGCCCGACAGGGCCCGACAGGGCCCGACAGAACCCGACAGGGCTAGACAGGGCCCGACAGGGCCCGACAGAGCCCGACAGGGCCCGACAGGGCCCAACAGGGCCCGACAGGGCACGACAGGCCCGACAGGGCACGACAGAGCCCGACAGAGCTAGACAGGGCCCGACAGGACCTGACAGAGCCCGACAGATCCCAACAGAGCCCGACAGGGCCCGACAGGGCCCGACAGAGCCCGACAGAGCCCGACAGAGCCCAGTAGAGCCCAACAGAGCCCGACAGAGCCCGACAGGGCCCAGTAGAGCCCGACAGAGCCCGACAGAGCCCGGCAGAGCCCGACAGGGCCCGACAGAGACCGACAGGGCCCGACAGAGACCGACAGGGCCCAGTACAGCCCGACAGAGCCCGACAGAGCCCGACAGAGCCCGGCAAAGCCCGACAGGGCCCGACAGGGCCCGACAGAGCCCGACAGGGCCCGACAGAGCCCGACAGGGCCCAGTAGAGCCCGACAGAGCCCAACAGAGCCCGACAGGGCCCGACAGGGCCCGACAGGGCCCGACAGGGCCCAGTAGAGCTCGACAGAGCCCGACAAAGCCCGACAGAGCCCGACAGAGCCCGACAGAGCCCGACAGGGCCCGACAGGGCCCAGTAGAGCCCGACAGAGCCCGACAGGGCCCAGTAGAGCCCGACAGAGCCCGACAGAGCCCGACAGGGCCCGACAGGGCCCGACAGGGCCCGACAGGGCCCGACAGGGCCCGACAGAGAACGACAGGGCCCAGTAGAGCCCGACAGAGCCCCACAGAGCCCGACAGAGCCCGACAGGGCCCGACAGGGCCCGACAGGGCCCGACAGGGCCCGACAGGGCCCGACAGAGCCCGACAGAGCCCGACAGAGCTCGACAGAGCCCGACAGAGCCCGACAGGGCCCAGTAGAGCCCGACAGGGGCCCGACAGGGCCCGACAGGGCCCGACAGAGCCCGACAGAGCCCGACAGAGCCCGACAGAGCCCAGTAGAGCCCGACAGATCCCGACAGAGCCCGACAGGGCCCAGTAGAGCCAGTAGAAACCGACAGAGCCCGACAGAGCCCGACAGAGCCCGACAGGGCCCGACAGGGCCCGACAGGGCCCGACAGGGCCCGACAGGGGACCGACAGGGCCCAGTAGAGCTCGACAGGGCCCGACAGAGCCCGACAGGGCCCGACAGGGCCCAGTACAGCCCGACAGAGCCCGACAGGGCCCGACAGAGCCCGACAGAGCCCGACAGGGCCCGACAGGGCCCGACAGGGCCCGACAGGGCCCGACAGAGCCCGACAGAGCCCGACAGGGCCCGACAGGGCCCGACAGGGCCCGACAGAGACCAGTAGAACCCGACAGAGCCCGACAGAGCCCGACAGAGCCCGACAGAGCCCGACAGAGCCCGACAGGGCCCGACAGGGCCCGACAGGGCCCGACAGAGCCCGACAGGGCCCGACAGGGCCCGACAGAGCCCGACAGGGCCCGACAGAGCCCGACAGGGCCCGACAGAGCCCGACAGAGCCCGACAGGGCCCGACAGAGCCCGACAGGGCCCAGTAGAGCCCGACAGGGCCCAGTAGAGCCCGACAGAGCCCGACAGAGCCCGACAGAGCCCGGCAGAGCCCGGCAGAGCCCGGCAGAGCCCGGCAGGGCCCGACAGGGCCCGACAGGGCCAGACAGAGACCGACAGGGCCCGACAGAGACCGACAGGGCCCGACAGAGCCCGACAGGGCCTGACAGGGCCCAGTACAGCCCGACAGAGCCCGACAGAGCCCGACAGAGCCCGACAGAGCCCGACAGAGCCCGACAGGGCCCGACAGGGCCCGACAGAGCCCGACAGGGCCCGACAGGGCCCGACAGGGCCCGACAGGGCCCAGTAGAGCCCGACAGAGCCCGACAGAGCCCGACAGAGCCCGACAGAGCCCGACAGAGCCCGACAGGGCCCAGTAGAGCTCGACAGAGCCCGACAGAGCCCGACAGAGCCCGACAGGGCCCGACAGGGCCCAGTAGACCCCGACAGAGCCCGACAGGACCCGACAGAGCCCGACAGAGCCCGACAGAGCCCGACAGAGCCCGACAGAGCCCGACAGGGCCCGACAGGGCCCGACAGGGCCCGACAGGGCCCGACAGGGTCCAGTAGAGCCCGACAGAGCCCGACAGAGCCCGACAGGGCCCGACAGAGCCCGACAGGGCCCGACAGAGCCCAGTAGAGCTCGACAGAGCCCGACAGAGCCCGACAGAGCCCGACAGGGCCCGACAGGGCCCGACAGAGCCCGACAGGGCCCGACCGAGCCCAACCGAGCCCGACAGAGCCCGACAGAGCCCGACAGGGCCCGACAGGGCCCGACAGGGCCCGACAGGGCCCAGTAGAAACCGACAGAGCCCGACAGAGCCCGACAGAGCCCGACAGAGCCCGACAGAGCCCGACAGAGCCCGACAGGGCGCGACAGGGCGCGACAGGGCCCGACAGGGCCCGACAGGGCCCGACAGGGCCCGACAGGGCCCGACAGAGCCCAGTAGAGCCCGACAGAGCCCGACAGAGCCCGACAGAGCCCGACAGAGCCCGACAGAGCCCGACAGAGCCCGACAGAGCCCAGTAGAGCTCGACAGAGCCCGACAAAGCCCGACAGAGCCCGACAGAGCCCGACAAAACCCGACAGGGCCCGACAGGGCCCAGTAGAGCCCGACAGAGCCCGACAGAGCCCGACAGAGCCCAGTAGAGCCCGACAGAGCCCGACAGGGCCCGACAGAGCCCGACAGGGCCCGACAGAGCCCGACAGAGCCCGACAGAGCCCGACAGAGCCCGACAGGGCCCGACAGGGCCCGACAGGGCCCGACAGGGTCCAGTAGAGCCCGACAGAGCCCGACAGAGCCCGACAGAGCCCGACAGGGCCCGACAGAGCCCGACAGAGAACGACAGGGCCCAGTAGAGCCCGACAGAGCCCGACAGAGCCCGACAGATCCCGACAGGGCCCGACAGGGCCCGACAGGGCCCGACAGAGCCCGACAGAGCCCGACAGGGCCCAGTAGAGCCCGACAGAGCCCGACAGGGCCCGACAGGGCCCGACAGGGCCCAGTAGAGCCCGACAGAGCCCGACAGAGCCCGACAGGGCCCGACAGGGCCCGACAGGGCCCGACAGAGACCAGTAGAGCCCGACAGAGCCCGACAGAGCCCGACACAGCCCGACAGAGCCCGACAGAGCCCGACAGAGCCCGACAGAGCCCAGTAGAGCCCGACAGAGCCCGACAGAGCCCGACAGAGCCCGACAGGGCCCAGTAGAGCCCAGTAGAAACCGACAGAGCCCGACAGAGCCCGACAGAGCCCGACAGAGCCCGACAGAGCCCGACAGAGCCCGACAGAGCCCGACAGAGCCCGACAGGGCCCGACAGGGCTCGACAGGGCCCGACAGGGCCCGACAGGGCCCGACAGGGCCCGACAGAGCCCGACAGAGCCCGACAGGGCCCGACAGAGCCCGACAGGGCCCAGTAGAGCCCGACAGAGCCCGACAGGGCCCGACAGGGCCCGACAGGGCCCGACAGGGCCCGACAGAGCCCGACAGAGCCCAGTAGAACCCGACAGAGCCCGACAGAGCCCGACAGAGCCCGACAGAGCCCGACAGAGCCCGACAGAGCCCGACAGGGCCCGACAGGGCCCGACAGGGCCCGACAGGACCTGACAGAGCCCGACAGGGCCCGACAGGGCCCGACAGAGCCCAGTAGAGCCCGACAGAGCCCGACAGAGCCCGACAGAGCCCGACAGAGCCCGACAGGGCCCAGTAGAGCCCGACAGAGCCCGACAGAGCCCGGCAGAGCCCGACAGAGCCCGACAGAGCCCGGCAGAGCCCGACAGGGCCAGACAGAGACCGACAGGGCCCGACAGAGACCGACAGGGCCCGACAGAGCCCGACAGGGCCCGACAGGGCCCAGTACAGCCCGACAGAGCCCGACAGAGCCCGACAGAGCCCGACAAAGCCCGACAGAGCCCGACAGGGCCCGACAGGGCCCGACAGAGCCCGACAGGGCCCGACAGAGCCCGACAGAGCCCGACAGAGCCCGACAGGGCCCAGTAGAGCCCGACAGAGCCCGACAGAGCCCGACAGAGCCCGACAGAGCCCGACAGGGCCCGACAGGGCCCAGTAGAGCTCGACAGAGCCCGACAGAGACCGACAGGGCCCGACAGAGCCCGACAGGGCCCGACAGGGCCCGACAGGGCCCAGTAGAGCCCGACAGAGCCCGACAGGACCCGGCCCGACAGGGCCCGACAGGGCCCGACAGGGCCCGACAGGGCCCGACAGGGTCCAGTAGAGCCCGACAGAGCCCGACAGAGCCCGACAGGGCCCGACAGGGCCCGACAGAGCCCGACAGGGCCCGACAGGGCCCGACAGGGCCCGACAGGGCCCAGTAGAGCTCGACAGAGCCCGACAGAGCCCGACAGGGCCCGACAGGGCCCGACAGGGCCCGACAGAGACCAGTAGAGCCCGACAGAGCCCGACAGAGCCCGACAGAGCCCGACCGAGCCCGACAGAGCCCGACAGGGCCCGACAGGGCCCGACAGAGCCCGACAGAGCCCGACAGAGCCCGACAGAGCCCGACAGAGCCCGACAGGGCCCAGTAGAAACCGACAGAGCCCGACAGAGCCGACAGAGCCCGACAGAGCCCGACAGAGCCCGACAGAGCCCGACAGGGCCCGACAGGGCCCGACAGGGCCCGACAGGGCCCGACAGAGCCCGACAGGGCCCGACAGGGCCCGACAGGGCCCGACAGAGCCCGACAGGGCCCGACAGAGCCCAGTAGAGCCCGACAGAGCCCGACAGAGCCCGACAGAGCCCGACAGAGCCCGACAGGGCCCAGTAGAACCCGACAGAGCCCGACAGAGCCCGACAGAGCCCGACAGAGCCCGACAGAGCCCGACAGAGCCCGACAGGGCCCGACAGAGCCCGACAGGGCCCGACAGAGCCCGACAGAGCCCGACAGGGCCCGACAGGGCCCGACTGGGCCCGACAGAGCCCGACAGGGCCCAGTAGACCCCGACAGAGCCCGACAGAGCCCGACAGAGCCCGACAGAGCCCGACAGAGCCCGACAGAGCCCGACAGGGCCCGACAGGGCCCGACAGGGCCCGACAGGGCCCGACAGGGCCCGACAGGGCCCGACAGAACCCGACAGAGCCCAGTAGAGCCCGACAGAGCCCGACAGAGCCCGACAGAGCCCGACAGGGCCCGACAGAGCCCGACAGAGCCCGACAGGGCCCAGTAGAGCCCGACAGAGCCCGACAGAGCCCGACAGAGCCCGACAGAGCCCGACAGAGCCCGACAGAGCCCGACAGAGCCCAACAGGGCCCGAAAGAGCCCGACAGAGCCCAGTAGAGCCCGACAGAGCCCGACAGAGCCCGACAGAGCCCGACAGAGCCCGACAGAGCCCGACAGGGCCCGACAGGGCCCAGTAGAGCCCAGTAGAACCCGACAGAGCCCGACAGAGCCCGACAGAGCCCGACAGAGCCCGACAGGGCCCGACAGGGCCCGACAGGGCCGGACAGGGCCCGACAGGGCCCGACAGGGCCGGACAGGGCCCGACAGGGCCCGACAGGGCCCGACAGGGCCCGACAGGGCCCGACAGAGCCCGACAGAGCCCGACAGAGCCCGACAGGGCACGACAGAGCTAGACAGGGCCCGACAGGACCTGACAGAGCCCGACAGAGCCCGACAGAGCCCAACAGGGCCCGACAGGGCCCGACAGAGCCCGACAGAGCCCGACAGAGCCCGACAGAGCCCGACAGGGCACGACAGAGCCCGACAGAGCCCGACAGAGCCCGACAGAGCCCGACAGGGCACGACAGAGCTAGACAGGGCCCGACAGGACCTGACAGAGCCCGACAGAGCCCAACAGAGCCCGACAGAGCCCGACAGGGCCCGACAGGGCCCGACAGGGCCCGACAGGGCCCGACAGAGCCCGACAGAGCCCGGCAGAGCCCGACAGGGCCCGACAGGGCCCGACAGGGCCCGACAGGGCCCGACAGGGCCCGACAGGGCCCGACAGAGACCGACAGGGCCCGACAGGGCCCGACAGAGCCCAGTACAGCCCTACAGAGCCCGACAGAGCCCGACAGAGCCCGGCAAAGCCCGACAGGGCCCGACAGAGCCCGACAGGGCCCAGTAGAGCCCGACAGAGCTCAGTAGAGCCCGACAGAGCCCGACAGAGCCCGACAGAGCCCGACAGGGCCCAGTACAGCCCGACAGAGCCCGACAGAGCCCGACAGAGCCCGACAGAGCCCGACAGGGCCCGACAGGGCCCGACAGGGCCCGACAGGGCCCGACAGGGCCCGACAGGGCCCAGTAGAGCCCAACAGAGCCCGACAGAGCCCGACAGAGCCTGACAGAGCCCGACAGGGCCCGACAGGGCCCAGTAGAGCTCGACAGAGTCCGAGAGAGCCCGACAGAGTCCGAGAGAGCCCGACAGAGCCCGACAGAGCCCGACAGAGCCCGACAGAGCCCGACAGAGCCCGACAGAGCCCGACAGGGCCCGACAGGGCCCAGTAGAGCCCGACAGAGCCCGACAGGGCCCGACAGAGCCCGACAGAGCCCGACAGGGCCCGACAGGGCCCGACAGGGTCCAGTAGAGCCCGACAGAGCCCGACAGAGCCCGACAGAGCCCGACAGGGCCCGACAGGGCCCGACAGAGCCCGACAGAGCCCGACAGGGCCCAGTAGAGCCCGACAGAGCCCGACAGAGCCCGACAGAGCCCGACAGGGCCCGACAGGGCCCGACAGGGCCCGACAGGGCCCAGTAGAGCTCGACAGAGCCCGACAGAGCCCGACAGGGCCCAGTAGAGCCCGACAGAGCCCAACAGAGCCCGACAGGGCCCGACAGGGCCCGACAGGGCCCAGTAGAGCGCAGTAGAACCCGACAGAGCCCGACAGAGCCCGACAGGGCCCGACAGGGCCCGACAGGGCCCGACAGGGCCCGACAGAGCCCAGGAGAGCCCGACAGAGCCCAGGAGAGCCCGACAGAGCCCGACAGAGCCCGACAGAGCCCGACAGAGCCCGACAGAGCCCGACAGAGCCCGACAGGGCCCGACAGGGCCCGACAGGGCCCGACAGAGCCCGACAGAGCCCGACAGAGCCCGACAGGGCCCGACAGGGCCCGACAGGGCCCGACAGGGCCCAGTAGAGCCCGACAGAGCCCGACAGAGCCCGACAGAGCCCGACAGAGCCCGACAGAGCCCGACAGAGCCCGACAGGGCCCGAAAGAGGCCGACAGAGCCCGACAGAGCCCAGTAGAGCCCGACAGAGCCCAGTAGAGCCCGACAGAGCCCGACAGAGCCCGACAGAGCCCGACAGGGCCCAGTAGAGCCCAGTAGAACCCGACAGAGCCCGACAGAGCCCGACAGAGCCCGACAGAGCCCGACAGAGCCCGACAGAGCCCGACAGGGCCCGACAGGGCCCGACAGGGCCCGACAGAGCCCAGTAGAGCCCGACAGAGCCCGACAGGGCCCAGTAGAGCCCGACAGAGCCCGACAGAGCCCGGCAGAGCCCGACAGGGCCCGACAGAGACCGACAGGGCCCGACAGGGCCCAGTACAGCCCGACAGAGCCCGACAGAGCCCGACAGAGCCCGACAGAGCCCGACAGAGCCCG